>NW_008590267.1:8826-43484 GCF_000691845.1 Merops nubicus
TTTGTGCATATGTACAGCTTCTGCTTCACAATTCTGCCAAACAAGCAAGCCACAATAAGGAACCTCTGTCTTAGATGTAGGAAAAAATAAGAAACCTGGGAAAATGGACCGGAAAAGATTCATAAGAGACAGAAAAATAAGCTGATTTTTGCTTCCTGCCATTGTCAGTCTGCATGAAATATGTATCAAATTGCTCTAGAAATCAACTCATTCTCTTCAGTTTTTAAATGAAGCAAATACTAGGATTAAGACAACTTTCACTAGAATGATGAAATCATTGTTATCCCTCATCCAGAAAAGCCTCACAGTGCCTTAAAAAAACAATAAATACAATCCCCAACCAAATTAAACCCATTCCCCATAAGAGTATTTTACACAGGAATGCTGACAATCAAAATGCAGCTACTTCCATCAGCTGCATAACAGCTCAGCATTCAATACATTCTTGTCATGCACACACCCACAAACACTAAGTGCATAAATCAGAAGACAAAATTGTGGGCAAAATGAGTCAATCCAAACCAGATGCCGAGCAGACCCCTTTGTTTTCTCTGAAGTGATACTTCATTCAGAAAAAGATGACACTGGTTTTAGCTATTACACTGATGGTTGCAGGGTAACTGTACGGATCAAAAATTATGTTTGGTAAGAATGCAAGGAGAACTCTGGAGAACTCAAGTGGGAGACAACAGAGCCTGCACTCCTTATGACTGTATCAGTGCAGGCAGAAAAACCTACAATTATTCTTGCCAACAGAAAAATCCATGGGAACTAACAATTAAACCCATCCCACCCTCCAAAAAAAAGACCCCTGAAGAAATCAAACCCACACCTACTCACAAAATATACCTATTGTAATCTCTTTTTCTCCCAGGTCACAACAGCTGAGGCTGTTTTAGACAGTCAAAAGGCAGCTCTGCCTGGATAGCCTAGAGATTTCTCTTTATAACCCTACCCCCCACTCCATTTAGATGGGGAAGAAAAGAGCTATGACTCAAAGCTGTACTTAGGAGGAAGCTGACTATTACATCCCTCACTGCCCACAACTATAGGAGGCTGAAGATATTTTTCAAGAGACCATTTCCCCTGCGCTACATGAAATTCTATTTAAAAAAAAAATAAAATATCCATGCAGTCCTGTGTACACCTTCCTGTGAAGTAAAGGTAGATCCTCTAGCAATCTGTCTCAAAGAAATTTGCAAACAGTTGTGCCATTTCAGCAAAGAAGAGTTTTGTGACACAGAGGTGCAGTTTTCTTACAGAAAGGAAATCACAATTAAAAAAGCGTTAAACTCAGCAATACATACATGGTACAAGACATAAGGTAGTTTTTGGTCTTGTGGTCAAGTTCTTTGGAAAGAGTACTGAAGCCAACGCCTGGTTCAACTGAAAACCAAAGTAGTAAAATTGAGGTTATAGGGCAAGTCCAAGTACTCACAGGAGCCACAACAGCCACTGATCCTGTGCTACCTTAGCTATGCAATCCAACAACCACATCACAGAGCCTTCACAAAAATTAAGAGTTAATTTGCATGCTTGCACAGTACAACTTTAGATGATAACACTTTTAGGAAAAGGGATGGATCTATCGTTTACACAAAGAATGAGACATGAAGAAACTCAAAGGAGGAGCTTTACCAGCCATTGTCACTGAATGAAATACTTTGAGCTCAGTGTCTGATCCACTCGGTAAATTCTCTGCAAACAGGTTGTTTGGCCTTTGGACGAACCAAAAGTGGTTACAATGTGAAGAGACAGACAAATGCAGACAGCAGTTTCCTCTCTCCCATCAAGAAGTATTCTCAGAAAAATATCACCCCCTTAAAGTTTACCCTAAGAAGTTCCACACAATCACTATAAACTGACCTTTTCTTGCCCTGGTATCCAGAATGGGAGCACTATTACACAAGCACAGGCTGTTGTGCCTGGACTGTCCTCCAGGACACAGCTCCTAAAATGTTTGTTATCTCCCAAGAACTTTACAAACTTAGACCTCAGTCAAATTTCAGTTCTCTTCTGTGAAGAGCAAGAAGTAATGATGAGTGTGGTTCCAGGCATTTTCACTTTTTCTGCCTTTGGAGAAGAGCACTCGCAAGCACAGGACTTATATGCACAAATGCAAGCTTGGTGGGCAACAAAGCAAAAGAAAAAATCTCATTCATAGCACGTGTGCATCTACACTGGATTCCAGTGCTGACCTATATTCAGAAACATGACACTGATAGAGGGTAAAACGAGTTCCACAGCTGATCAAAAACTTGAGAGGGCTATACTGACACAGTAAAAAGAAAAAATAAACTGAAGGAAGACTTCATACAATTTATTTTCCTGTATAATCTAACAAATTTATATATCCTATCTGTCGCTTTAATCCTCTGGTACACGGCTTGAAGAGAGACCCAGACTCCAGTAGTCCCATCTCACCTAAGTATTTTGCTATTATTTCTCTGATAAACTCCAGTGGTACATGGACTTTTCCTTCAAATCTTCATTTAATCTGAAGGAATTCTTTCACAAGGTTTTTAATATACATCTCAGTTCAGAACTGGATTTATTGTTTTAAGTAGTTTAAGTAGTAACTTTTGCAGTAGCAATTTGACAACAGATTCTTGGCATTTGTGCAGACCTGCCTTTGATTATTTTTAACTAAGTCACTTCCTTCACCAAAAGATTGATTCTAATTTGCCGACTGTTCATCTTAAATGTTTTTATTCACCAATAAACTCATTTATTCTCACTTTAAAACACAAAAATGTGTGTTGCTAATTCTGTCAAGTCTATACCAAGCTGAATTACTGAGAATGAAAGAATAATATGCCATAAACTTTGCTTTTTTCCTAGTCTTACTCTAAATAAGCCAGGTTTTGTGCCACTGACTTTTGTGAAGCAGGATACTTCACTCTCAGGGTGGTGAGATGCTGAAGGAGGTTGCCCAGGGGAAGCTGTGGATGCTTCATCACTGGAGGGGTTCAAGACAAGGTTTGATATGGCCTTGTGCAACCTCTTCTAGTGGGAGGTGTCCCTGCCCATGGCAAGTGGGTTGGAATGAGATGATCTTTAAGGTCCCTTCTGACCCAAACCATTTTGTGATTCTCTGACTCTGTACTTCTCCCTGGTGCGCATAAAGAGATCAAATGGAGTTTTCCAGACTGACCAAACACACGCCAAAAGCATTTGGGTTTAGCTTCCCTTATTAACAGAGCACCCACCCACAAGTAATTATTTAAATAAAAAATAAGACAAACAAATGTTTTTAAAGTATTAGCAAAGAGATGACTGTAGAGTACACAGATGTGAAACAAACAATGATTCTTATCACATTTATAGCAACAGTTAGTACCAGATACTATTGGGAAGATAAAAATAAGAGACGTTTTTACTGGAAAGACATCCACCATGCACTCAAGTTTCTTTCCACTGAAGTTTCCAAATCCCTTGAGTCAGGAGCAATGCCTACCTGTAACAGAAAACAGATTCTATTGATAGAGCCACAAGAAACAATTTTCTGGACACTTATTGCAGTCTAGAGGCTGCAATATGGATTTGCAGACTGTACTCATCCTGCCCAACTTTAACAGAACCTTTGAATTCTGCTGACTTCAGCACTTCAGATGCATTTTCACAGTGAAACAGATATTTCAAAGTGTACTTTACTTGTGTGCCAGACCTGTAGCAGAGCCTCTGGGCCCAAAAGGTAGGCCGTTTCCTTTTTAAATCAACTGATGTGGCTGCAGGAAGTGAAAGATCATATCTCTTCTTACTAATGTTCTCATGTACCTAGAGGGTTTTTGAGAAGATTAGAGAGTTATCTTGTGTATTTCAAGTAATTTGGGAAAGCTAAAAGGAAACCATTTTTAAAAAAAGATACACATACACCCCAACAGTGTCAGAGAGAAGATTAGGTTAAATAAGATTTCATTTTAAATTAAAAGAAGATGTCTCAATGACTTCAGTAGTGGCATGACTCCATCCCTCCCCGGCTCCACACACATACACACACACACACACTCCCTCCAGTAAAGTAGGAACTAAGCCTTTCTTCCTACAACACCAGTAAGGCAATGGTGCTGCTTGTTCCAGCAAAGCTCCCAAATACTCTGCTCTTAGACTGTACTAGCCAACAAACAATTAGATCATTCCTGAATTAAAGAAATACCCAGAAGCAATTTTGCATAAGCACTATTTTCTTTCAAAGCACAGTGGAAAGTTGGCACATACTGCATTTACCAGAACTGTAATCTGTTCTAAGCATGGGTTTACTTGAAAAATCTTCAGCTCTCGCCTATGGGCTATTCCGGAGCACTGTGAATCAGCAGCTAGTTACTGTTTATTGGAAAGCCTCCTTCTTTAAGTCACCTTTACCTCCTCTCTGTACTTGGCAGAGACTGTGAGAAGAGCTACTCCATCAGCCTTCACTGTCAACTGTCTACAACTGTCCAGCATCTAGAACACAATGCATTCAGGGTGCAAAATTGAATTTTGATAGACAGACCTCTAATAAAGCAAATACTCAACAGACTGCAGAAAATTTAAGTAAATAACAGCCATATAACAGACAGCTTCTTTCAGGTACTTACAAAATACTTAGAGTCACCTCACGAGCTTAGGTACTCTCTTTTCCTTTGTCCTCTTCCAGATACTCACGGATTTCAATGCATCTCAAATAATCAGGTTTTTAAAAGAAATCAGACACTACACAGATTAAACAACATGGTTCTATTAAAAACTATCTTTAACCATGGCACTCAGTGACAGCAATACAATACTTTTTTCCACAAAGCAACTAATATAAAAATATGCCATAAAATCATCTGTAGGCTAGTATGCTAGTACATATGTGTAATCATAACATTCTTTTATAAACTCTTTCCTGAGATACCTTGGATTGTTTGATTTTCTTGTACTACTGGATGCATTATCTTTACGATTCATCTAAAACAACTGTAAAATATTTTATAGGTGCAGGACACTCACCATGTAAAAAGTAGTATGTAAATATATGGCAAAGAAATAGGTCTTAGAAATTATAGGGGTTTTTTTACTTTGATACATTTTTTTAACATTTGGCTCCTTGGGACATGGAAGGGAGCAGCATGAAAAACCTGAAATTAGAGCTATGAATTGACATGAAGCAGGAAAGCATTTCAGGAATGTTAGGAGTTGGAATATAATATAAATGACGCAAAGAGAAAGCCATAATTCATGTTGGCTACGTATTGCCTTATAAAGCAACTGGACGCATTTTAGTCAGTTCACAGTAAAATAAATATTTTTACTAATCTGTTTTGGAAGAGCAAATGTCTTTTAGGGTTTCAAGCTCCTCTATAAGTTTCTTGTTCTGAACTTCTAGCACTGCAACACGACTCTCCAGACATTTTATGTATTCTTTCTTCCGACGTCGACATTCTTTAGCAGCTTCCCTGCAAAAAGCAGAAGTAAAAAGTGCAAACAAAGAAGCCATTTGCATGCCATTAGAAAGCTCAGCAGAGTATGGAGACTATGACAGAATTCCAAATTTTGGAATCTCTCCCAAATCAGTCTGAAAACACTAAGCAAAACTGGGTTCCACAAGGGCCTCAAGTGTCTCTTTCTCAAGTTCATATGGCAATCTGTAGAATTGCTTCCTCTCATGCCTTGATTAAAGTTCATAATAAACGAGGTCCAAATGAAAGACAGTTATTCTGCTTTATGACAATAAAGATCTTTGAGGGCCTTGAGTTCCTCAATGAGAGTCTTGTTTTGGTTTTCAAGCACAGCCACACGATTTTCAAGACATTTGACATATTCTTTCTTCTTTCTGCGACATTCTCTGGCAGCTTCCCTGGAACCAATACAAGGCAAATGACTACAGGAACAAAATGGCAAAGACTGGATAAATGAAATTACCTGCACACCCTGGAGTTCCACAACAACCACCACCAAAACCACCAACAGCAACAACTGTTGGATTGTACAAACAGAACAGCAGGTAACAGCCATAAGCAATAACATGGTTAAAATACAACTCAAAACAACTAGAAAGTGAAACAAATTCAGCATCAACAAATACAAAGATGGAATTAATACAGAGAGGAACTAAAAAGAATCAAGTAAACAAAACGTATTGACTGGAACGGTACTAAATATTAAGGCTGAAAGCAGCACTTCTTCCAGTCACATCCCACTTAGTGTGTTTATCAGGAATATTATATTTTGCAAGCAAAACCTTAAAAACAACCCCAAGAATTTACTTTCAGAAAATACAAGCTGAACACTACTCTCATCAGAAAAAAAAAAAACAAAAAAACAAAAACTGATGCTAAGCTTACAGCCTGCTTTTTTTTGGTTGGTTGGTTGGTTTTTTACAAACAGTAAAATTTAAGTCCAAACAAACACAATTCATTAGCAGTTTAGAACTGTCCACCTAGACATTTCAGCCTGGTGTCTGGGTTTTGTTGCTGGAAATAGCAGTCTGGAGTCATCCTCACATCTCTGCTCAGAATTCTGTTAGACTGAAGCTAAACAATCTGGGTAGTACTTTCAGAAGCATGTGACTGAACAAGCACTCAATTCCAGAAGAAATTTTTGAAGTACTGTGAGTCCACTCCTTTAATATCTTGGAACCTGACACACTGTCAAGTTGTGAGAGTGTAACTTTCCAGCAAGTTATATGAGAGATAGCATAGACACTGGTTTTAAAGATGAAGAGAGGAGAAATGAAAGGAGGCACAACAATACAGCAATCCTTGTAATTTAAAATGAAGGCAGGCATGAGAGCAAAGCAATGCCATTAATTCCATCACAAGGCAAGCGACTATCCAATGGATTAGAGATCTGCAGAGCAGACCTGCAAAGCAGACTGTTTCTTCCACTGATCACCGCTGACAGCAGTATGTGTTTAAAAAAATAAAAAGTCTCCTAAGCATAGCAAGAAGAATGTACAGAGAAAAAAAGGCATTTACAGCATACAGTCAAGCCCATGTCAACTAATGAAAAAACATACAGCCCACTCACACAATAGGCCTCACTAAATGACAGGGGCACTGCACAATAACTTATCCCAATAGCCAAGTGTTCAGGAAAGTCTATAATTATCATTCCATCCCAGAATAAGTCCTCTTCAAAGCATCATTAAAGGACAACTGCTAATGAGGTCCTCAGGAATTTTCCTAACCGATTTTTTGCTAGGATGTTTCAAAAGGAACAAACCCGTACTGGTCATTTTACTATCACCTGGGGGAGGAGGGGGCAGGAATTCAGCAATAAGTATACTTCCAGATCATCACAAAAAGTATCAGAAAGGGACAGTGCCAATACTGATTTCTGAACTACTACAATATTTTAGAACTAAAAATCCATGGTGATAAGGTCAACTCTAACTTTCCAGAGTTAGCAGCCAATACTCAATCCTACAAGGACATGGGATGACTGACCAAGAATTTCCTGCCTTCCCTCCATAAATCCCAGGCGATGCTCATGACCTTAAGAAGAAACCTTTATTAGAATGTTTTGGGATTTTTTTTTACAGCCCTGACTACTAATTGTCACATTGTCTTACCTATTTTTCAGAAGTCTCAGCTCCCTCTTGCGTGTTGCCTCTTCTGCCAGTTGCTGAGGGCTATGCAGAGCCCCTGGTGAGGCTGCCATTACCACTCCTTGAGGTAACGTAGTAGTGGGAGACCGAATCTGGTAAGCTGGCATGTCTCCAGTGGCAGCTGTACAAAAGAATCACATTTAACACTTCATGGCAAAAAAGAACCATGCAAAAGTCTCTCTGAAAAGAACAGATTTTTGCTGATGAGTTATCCAGAATCTCTGCTTCATAAAATATTTCACAAGCCTGTCATGTCCCAACTATATTTGTTATCTTATTAGCATTTATTTCCACGCTGTAAAATGTTATCTAAATTGCTCTAGCATGTGGCCACACTAGCTTGCCCAACTGAAGCCTGTGAAAGCTTCCACATTTATTTTTCTGACAACACGAGGAAAACTGTTTGAAAAACAGAGTGCCCACACTTATTTCCTCTTTGCACAATCCCATGAAAAGATGGTCCTGCTGTTGCAGCCATTGAAGTTTATATGCTACCCCTGTCCTCTAACAGAGGCTTCAGGAGTCAACTTGCTTCAGAAGTCAAGTCTTTCTTCTTGTTTGGAGAAAAGTCTGGCAACTCTTGGAAAACCAGTGAGAGCCACTGTTGCCAAAATGAACAGACAAGTGCTCATGTTGAACAGGAGTATGTTTATTGAGGAAGAGGACCACAAATAGGACGCTGCAGCACAGTGGGCAAGAGGAGGTAGCGGTCGCACAGGAAAGGGTGTAGCTACGCAGTAAATCAGAGTGCAAGAGTTCAGATTCAGGTCCTGAGCCTACCAGCTTTGAGCTCTCTCCATGCTAAATGCAGATCCAAAACCTGACATGTTATTTGGAGCCAGTACCTTTCCAATAGTCTCACCTCATTTCTGTATTTCTGAAGTGCTCTGTTTCTACATGATGTACCCCAACACTAAAACACAGCCAAAGTCTAAAGTACTCCTGTCTTGTCTGACAGAGGAAAAAAACAACCAAGTGTATCCCTATTCAAATTACAGACAAGTATTTACCTATACCTTTCCATAAATATTTTACATCTTCATAGAACAGAATTTCAAATTTTGTCATTAAAGCAATTGAATATAAAGATGAAACTTCAGTGTCTGTTACATTATACTTAATTTACACTTTAATTCTTTAAAGCAATATTCAAACAATGGAAGAACTTGACTTGTGCTGCAGTTTAACCCCAGCTAGCAACTAAGTGTACAGCTGCTCGCCCACTCTCCTCACCCTCCCCCAGTAGGATGGGGAGAGAATCAGAAGGGTAAAAGTGAGTGAACTCATAGGTTGAGATGAGAACAGTTTAATAACTGAATTAAAATATAACGATAATAAACAAACTATAATTAAAAGGAAAATAACAAGAAAAGAGAAAAATAAAACAAAGGCAAACAAGTGATGCAAATGAAAGGCAATTGCTCACCACCGACAAGGAAGCAAAGCCCAGCCTGTTCATGAGCAGCAGGCACCCCCTCACCCACCCTGGCAGCAGCAGCCCCCCCAGGCAGCCATCCCCCTACTTTACATGCTGAGCATGACATCACATGGTATGGAACTTCCCTTTGGCCACTTGGGGCCAGCTGTCCCAACTGTGTCCCTCCCAGCTTCCCAGGCACCCCCAGCCTACTCACTGGTGGCGTGGGGTGAGTAGCTGAAAAGCACTTGACTTTTTGTAAGCCAACAGTGTGTTATCAACATTATTTTCATCCTAAACCCAAAACATAGCTCTGTACCAGCTACTGTGAAGAAAATTAACTCTATCCCGGCCAAAAATGGAACAACTTGGAAAAATAAAATGTAGACAAAAACACTTTGGGGAGGCTGACAAAGCAGGAAAGAGACAGCAGTCAACTATAGGGGGAAAAAAAAAACCAACAAACTTAGTAAAAATATTACTATTATTCCTGTTAAGTTAATGCAGGTGCTTCACTAATTAAATACCAAAAAAACCAGGATCACGCTGTGTTTAGATTACAATTCTACAGACATGTCCTGAAATCATTATCAGCTTAAACACTCTGCACCTCCCCCCCCTACTTTTGGTCCTGTGGGTAAAAGTGTTTGTGGAATTAAAGATGAACTGGACCAGTGAACTGACCCAGGGTGGATAATCCCCTGGGGATGGGGGAGGGAGAGAGAAATCGGCTCAGGACAGCCCTTTGAGCACTAACAGGCAGCCATCATGAACACAAGGCTTGGTCTTCTTGTACATCCGAAAGAGAATTACTTAACCCTTTAAGTTCTCCATATCTCTTAGAAGTCCCAGTCATGTCAATGGGCCAATACTTCACCTGACTATTTATAAAAATGGAATTTCAGAACTCTTCAGGCTCACCTTTATGCTGGCTGTACCACAACAATTTATGGACTCCACAGTGAGAGCTACCTTTTTCTAGCTCTCAGCATAGGTATAAAGAGATGTTATCACTTTAGTTTGCATTAGCTACAATGAATTAGAAGCCACAGCGAGCCATTTTGAGATCAAGTCATGGGGGAAGACCCATAACCCAGGTCACCTCAGCCTGGCAAGACCAACTACTTTGCTGTCTTTGTTTGACTTGCACTCAGATGTTAGCTAACAGGATTTACTGCTGCTGTTGGTAAGAGGACTCTGATAAGGTACCTGCAATGTGGCTTAACAAAAGCGAGTTCCTATCTCAGCTGGAATCAGCAAACACCACTGTTAACTAACAACATGCTGCCTGGATAGTTGGACCAGGTTTCAGTAGTGTCTGTCCCTGCCTAAAGGCTGGCTCACTTATAAACTTACCAGCGTGGTAACAGAAACAAATAAGCATTTTGGTGGTGCAGACCTTGCAAACCCAGGGGGGAAAAAAAAGCATAGCATTGACAAAGTATCTTTTAGTTGTGCAGTAATACATGGTTTATGATACATTATTGCAAAGTCTGCAAAATTTTTTTGTATAACTCATAAAGTTACAATAAAATACTGTTTCCTCAAAAAAAACACTTAGGCTTTAAGCACATGGGATAAAACAACCTTGGAAAAAAAAAAATCATAGTTTAAGTCTAGTAATACAGCTACATATTAGAGAGAAGGGCACCTTCCATTTCAGCATCCAAGACAAAAATCCTCCACACCTTCTACCAGACTGAAAAACCTCTGTGGCCATTCCCAATAAGACCCCGTGGAGCTTTAAAGCCATTCTTAACGCACCAGACCTAGGACTGAGACTGCTAACAAAACACCAGACCTGGAGATCGTGCAATTCCCCAACATCTTGCCCCAGGCCATCTTTTTTCTTTTTTTTTTCCCCCCTCTCTCTTTAAAATTGCAAAGAAGTAAAGTCACTGAAAACCTGAAGCTTTGAGTTGAGACTTACAATTATTAACAGGAAGACAAACAAACAACAAAAAAACCTAAATCACATGAAAAGAGTACAACTAGTGCAAACTAAGCTTTGAGAAGAAAAAAAAAATATAAAAAAAAATTTAAGAAAAAGATCAACTACCTTGTATTAGCAGGCTCTTGGGAAAAGTAACTTGCTGAACACTAGAGAGCATCCCTGCACTTCAGTTCTTTCAGTGAGCACCCAGAAGAGGAGCCTGATGTATGCCATGTATTAGTGTCTGTTCTCCCCTTCTGTGAGTCATCAGCATGGCTCGAGATTATCAAAGGGTTTTTAGCTTCACCACTAAACAGGCTAAACAAGGCATGAATCAGTACCCCTTTGAGCATTAAAAAAAATAATTCAAAAACCAAACCATCGACTTGAAGAAGATACTTATCTTTGGATTAATGAAACCCTCTGTAGGAGGCTGAAGCAGCAGCACACCCGTGGGTGCCGGCTGGGAACTGGTTAACAGCACAGAGCTGCCCCAGGCAACTGACGAAGCAGAAAGGAACTGACTAAATCGCAGCATGACTTGGAGTTGACGTCAATCTGTATCTTGTTTGGAGTTTAACTTTTCCAGTTCCCTACTGCAACACGATTCCAGGAAATCTAATGACGTCAGCCTTTTGAACTCAATTAGCTGAGGAACAGACCATTTTAACAGTGAAGGAGAAAACAAGCAGGCATTACAATACTTACAATTACTGCTCGCTCAAATTTGTTGGCATTTGGTATTTTCTTCAATAATGAAAGAAAGATTAGGGTTCATTTACAATACCCAAACAACACGCACCTTCCTCGTACAGCTCTGCTTAAGCCTATTTTAGCTATCAAATCTGAAATGTTTATTGCTAAACAAAAAAGCAGTCATTTTTACAAAAATAAAAAATATAAACATAGTAACATTTTTTGACTCTCTCCACAATAAAGAAGAATTTAAGAGTGGTGGATTTTTCAGCCAAATCCTGCATTGAATAGTAAAGACTAGTGAATCAATCTGTGCCAGAACTCATGCACTTACAGTGATATTTCTTCCCCCAAATGAAGCTGTTAAAATTGCCCTGAAATGCTACACTGACTAGATAGAACCAGAAGCTGTTTGTGCCAGTTTTGAATGCAGAAAGAGTTACAGCAACAGGTTCAAAAGAAAATTTCACAAATACTAAGCACTGCTTAGACATCCAAAAATATGCAAAAGGATAACAAAAATTTTACCTGTTTCATCTCCTGTTACAGCCATGATCAGCTTCTCCACACACGACTCTGCTGTTCCTCTACCAGAGCTCAGCGTGCACTGTTCCAAACTAGCAAGCATGTGCAGGATTACAAGCAAGAGCACTGACATCACAGTGACCTCACTTGCTTACCACTGTCATTAATATGCTCTGTCACTGGAACAGCTCACTGAAAGTGCAGCCCAGAGAAGTCCTTTGCCAGTAAGCCTTTATTTTTTCTTCTTCCTCGTCCATATTTATCTAAGCCTCACTTTGTTCTTTGCCCTGAATTATTCATAAAGCTACAGAAAGCACCCACCACAAAGCTAAAGTAAGACCTGAAAATTCACAGCACCGACTGACAGAAATTAAAACAGCGCTCTGGAATTCATGAATGAATCTGACTGATAAAGTCAGAACTGGATAGAAAACAGGGAAATTTTAAAAAGATGTGCAATTGTTTTGATTGGAGCAGTTCCACTAAAAGGCAGAGAACTCTGTTGGACAGACATGCAGGACAGGAAAGCTTAGTAAGCTCTAACAAAGTGAAATGCTAAAGTTCCCTGCTTGGCAGGGGGGACATGTTGGGGAGGAACCCACAACCCACTCATTTAATTTCAGTTAAAAGCTTCAGAAAAGACTGAAGAAAGCACAACAAAGTCAGTCAATCTAAGGCTAGTGATTTCAGATGCTGTAACAGCCAGAGCAGTAACTGGTTAAAGTCTGCCCTTCCTTTTCCAAAATAAGTCCAAGAGATCTAGGTGACAGTTTTAAAAATTAATAATAATTAAAAAAAAAAACAAAAAAAAAACAAAAAAAAACAAACTAAAACTAAAAAACCTCATTTCTAACAGACTTATTCCTTATTTATATCAATTTAAACAGATTTAGTTTCAAAACAACAGTCCAGGCACCTGTATGTACTTAGGGTATGGAAAACTTCTAAGGCCTTTCTCTGTAATAAACAACGTCAGACTGGTAATTTGTCAACTGTGAAACTATGCCCACAACAGCAATAATGGAAGCAGCAGCAATGCAAAAAGAGTGCCCTGTGATTACAGGACCACTTCAGGATCACATGAACAGAAGACCAGAACTGAAACACACAAGAAATTCAAGCCGCAGATCCCAAATGCCACTGTTCCTGTCACCGACCATATTATGAGAACACACACAGATCCCAACAGAATGATACTTGACAAAGCTTTTCTATACTCATTTTCACTAATAATGAAACACTTGCTTTTGCTTCAACTAAGCAAGAAACCCCTTAGCTTGTATTAGGAAACCATCAGGACCTCAGAACTGCCTCTTATTTTGCCTGTGAATGTAAACTTGTGGTAAATATTACTCAAGTTGAATCAACACCTTTGGCACTTTTATACTAATCCTTTTTCTCTATCAGAAAATAACAAGCACTGTGTTTATGTGATGCCATCCACTATTACATGAGATTCATCAACAAATTTTTTATAAAAAATAAAAATATATATAAGTGATCTGAAAAATTCTGAAGGAATTACAGGACTAGGATCAGGTAGGTTGTTTGGACTTATAGGACTGACAGGTTGTTTTGTTTTTTTTTTTTCTCCTTTCTTTTACTTCTATGATTTTTACAAATAAAATTTAATTATACAAATATATATTAGTGGAAAGATTACTAAGCAGAATGTTGTTTTCCAGTATTAATAATCTGTGTTCTCACGATATTAGGCAGTCAGCTACAAAGTGTACATAAATTACAAATGTTTATGAACTACATTCCTATAGACTTTCCAGCATAGGGAGGATGATCTGCAGTAGGATGTATTAGAGATTTGTACATCCAACTAATTCCATTGTCTCACTCCATCCTGAATAACTCAGGCTTGTTGACGATATGCAATTATTATTATAAAGAGATCTGTATAACATCAAGTGTTTTCATACTCTTTTTATTAAAGAATTTTTTAAAAGTACCAACAGTGTGGATAATAAAGTTGAAACCTTTTTATCTTCCCATCGTCTCCGAGTTCATGCTCACTTATCTATTCCCTTTGCATTTTGCTCTCTATATTATCCAGTTAACCCCATGCTATGTTATCTATGTTAACCCCATGCACAGCTATAGACTTGTGGAGGAGTGGTTGGAAAGCTGCTGGGCAGAAAGGGACCTGGGGGTGCTGACAGACAGTTGGCTGAACATGAGCCAGCGGTGTGCCCAGGTGGCCAAAAGGCCAGCAGCATCCTGGCTTGTATTAGGAATAGTGTACTCAGCAGGACTGGAGAAGTGACTGTCCCACTGTACTCAGCACTGCTCAGGCTGCACCTTGAGTACTGTGTTTAGTTTTGGGCACTACAGCACAAGAAGGACACTGAGGTTCTAGAGAGGGTACAAAGACAGGCAACAAAGCTGTCAAAGGGTCTTGAGGATAAGCCTTACGAGGAGCAGCTGAGGGAACCGGGGTTGTTTCACCTGACGAAGAGGAGGCTGAGGGGAGACCTTACCGCTCTCTACAGCTACCTGAAAGGAGGCTGCAGGGAGGCAGGTGTTGGCCTCCTCTTACATGCTGCACCTGACAGGACAAGAGGAAATGGTATTAACCTACACCAGGGGAGGTTTAGGTTAGACATTAGGAAAAACTTCTTCACTGAAAGGGTGATCAAACACCGGAACAAGCTTCCCAGGGAAGTGGTTGAATCACCATCCTTGGATATATTTAAAAGCTGTCTAGATGGGGTGCTCAGGGATACAATGTAAGAGTGGCCTGATAGAGTTAGATGGTGGTTGGACTCTAGATCTTAGAAGCCCTTTCCAACCATAGCGATTCTGTGATTCTGTAACTCCATGACAAAAAAGTCTGTAAAAGATGGCCAGTCAAAAGAAATTCCCATAGAATGAAGCACTGCCAGATAAAACCCCTAAGTCCTGTGCTTCTTCATGGAGAGACAGAGAAGTTCTCTAATTTCAGGGATGTGTACACACATGTACAGAAAACAGACTCATACTCAGAAAAAACACGCTACCAGAGTGCAAAATTTGTTTGGAGGTTAACCAGATTTGGGTATTAAGGCTTTGCTAAGAATGTATTCATAACATTTATATGGGGATTTATAACAGTACCCTCTTCATGATGAAGACTAACATTTTGGCTAAGGGTTTTCCATATTATAGCCTTAGAACTACAGCTTACAAGCTTCCTTGAAATGCTTCTGAAAAGTCCTGGGAGGATAATTTATTTCACCAAGAAATTAACCAGCAGCCATGGAAGAACTCAAATTTGGTATCATTATTTAAGCATTGTCTCAACAAGTTCAGATATATACAAGCTATTAGCTTTATTTACATCTTTGGCTTGCTTTACAGCAAAGGGAGAGAAACAGCCTCTTAAAGACAGACTTTATTTCAAACATCCCTATTAGGTAGAAAAAAAGCACCTCAGTCTGGACTTCAACTGTCTCAGGTAGCTGTATCTACATGTGTCAATGACTCTCATCCACTCCATGAATACATATTTCAAGTCTTCCTAGCTCTTCCCATGGTTCATTTCAGAGAGCTGTTTTGGCATATTTATAAAGCCCTCCCTCCCTATTTCTCTGTACCCTTCTTTTTTTTTTTTTTTGAAGGGAGAAAATAAATTCCATATGTCCTTCACGGCAACCATTAATTTAATGTCTCCATACAGAAATCTCTTCCCCATTTTCAAACATTTTCCTCAGCATAACCCTAATCCAAACCCTACTTCCCCTTGTATCAATATGAATCCATGATACTTTCGGTTATCAATCTCCCTCAGCATTTCCAGAAGGCTGGGAACACACAAAGGAAAATAAAACCCTGCATAAATTACAACAGGTTTCAAGAACTCGCTATTCACAGTTCAGTTCACGTGTGCATTTTGTAGGACTTACAAAGTGCTCTTCTGTGAGAAACCTAACTTCAGTAAAGGATCTTTCCAATAGCTATGATAGTCCTAAGTTGCAAGGAAATTCTGCCCTAAACATATCTAAAGAACTTCAGAACTTGTGTTTTAGAAGGACTGATTATCTGAAAACAACAAATTAGTTTCATATATTAAAAGAGATGCACTATTAGGATCTCATTTCAATCTGTAACAGCACCTTTATTGTAATTAAAGGTGTCTCAAAGGTTGGACAAGAGAATTCAAAGCAGATAGTGATTTTACGGTTGAACTTGATCTTAAAGGTCTTTTCCAGCCTAAACTATTCTATTCAATGATTTTATACTGCTACTTCCGGCTCATAACTTTTTTAAATCAAAAGAAGTAGCTGCTTTACTGAGCAGAGAAACCGAGTTTCCTCCTAAAAATCTCTCATCTTGTTATTCATAACTATTCATTCATTGAATGAATTAATATTTAACTTCATTTTTTAGTGTAACAATGTCAAAACAAAATAAAATGCCTTTTAGGAAATTTGTTTTATAAGAAAAAAATAAAATCCAGTAGACTAAAAATATACCTTGAACAACAACTTGGCTTCCGGGAACCAAAAACCGTTGTGTGCCCTCAGGTGATTGTCCTGTGTATTGTACAATGGTAGCACCTGGCTGAGGAGCTCCTGAATTTGTCACTGTTAATGTCTGTAGTCCATGGGCACCATCAGAGGCAGGATTAGAAATCTGGATTCCACCGCTTTGTGTTATAGTAACTAAATATAAAAAGAAAAAGAAAAGTTAGGCAACAGAAAGAGATATGATATATGCCAAAAAGCAAATCTCCCTTTTTAAACTAAACATTGTCTGACAGGACTCCTGGTCCTCTCCTTGCTAATAGATAAATTGTACAATAAAGCACATATAATGTTAACACTGAATTCCACAAATATAAAGCATCTTGTGTAGTACCTGCCATGTGTATAGCAGATAAAAAGCAGCATTCCATACGTTTTTATCGCTGTGCTTCTAGAAATATTAACTCTCCTAAAAGTTTTAATATAAGAAAAAAAAAGAAAAAATACTAGCTCCTAGCCATAAAGAATCATTGCTGCTTTAAACACTAATGCAAAAATGATATTAAAAAAAAAAAGCTGCATTTATCGACTCCCACAGAACAACCACCAGAACATCTAGATAAAGGAAAAACACATCTTCCAACACACTGCTTTCCTCAAGTGTGTGAGAAAGTTTTGCTCAACAACATTTATTCAAATTGTACAACGTTTTAAAGATTTTTATAATTATGTAAAACAAGAATCAGAACAAAGGGTTTTTTCCCCTGCCATGTAATCAGCAATACGAAAAATACAAATATGCTTTCCCCATTAAAAAAAAAAAAAATCATATTGTGTTGCTCATCCTAATTAAATACTTGAAAAAAAATTCCCTATAAAGGTTATTAATTGTATATTCCTTTGGAAATTACCATTGTCTTGGTTAAGAGCAGAAACACTGCAGAATCATGGAATGATTTGGACTGGAAGGGACCTTAAAGATCATCTAGTTCCAATCCCTCTGCCATGGGCAGGGACACCTCCCACTAGATAAGACTGCTCAAAGCCCCATCCAGCCTGGCCTTGAACACTTCCAGGGAGGGGGCATCCACAACTTCTCTGGGCAACCTCTTCTAGTGCCTCACCACCTTCACAGTAAAGAATTTCTTCCTAAAATCTAATCTACATCCAACCCTCTTTTAGTTTAAAACCTACACTACCTAAATCACTATACTCTGTAATAAAAGAGTCCCTCCCCAACTTTCCTGTCGGCCCCCTTTAAATCCTGGATGGCTGCTGTATGGTCTGCCTGGAGCCTTCTCTTCTCCAGGATGAACAACCCCAACTTTCTCAGCCTGCCCTCACAGGAGAGGTGTTCCAGGCCCCTGTTCATAGAATCATAAAATGCTTTGAGTTGGAACGGACCTCAAAAGGCCATCTAGTCCAACCCCCGTGCTGTAGGCAGAGACATCCCCAACTAGATCACGTTGCTCAGAGCCCCATCAAGCCTGACCTTGAATGCCAGATCAGAATATAGATGCCAGAGATGGTCTTACTACATATATGTAGTTCCTTCCTCTTTAGTTCTGTCATAGTACTCTCCTAGAGAAGCAAGAAACTAAAGTAATGTTTGAGATTTTGTAAGTTCAGTGGAATTTTTAGCAGACTCAGTTGTTGATGAGAAGAATAAAGTTGCAGAATTGCAACACCTGGGCTGTGGGCAGACCCTACGTCTAGGACAGCAGAGAACACAGAAAGCGAGGAGTGTTCTAGTCCATTAAACACATCAGGAGCATGAAGGTTAAAACAACCCGATGTGCTCTAAGCAAGTAGCAAATGTGGTTTTACTGGGGGAAGCGTGAGGAGGCTGGAGGGCCAGGGGCCCTGCCCACCGCAGTACAGCGGTGTTCGTCTTTGTGGCCCTCCTCTGGATCCACTCCAACAGGTCCACATTCTTCTTACAGTGGGGGCTCCAGAGCTGGATGCAGTACTCCAGGCAGGGTCTCACACCAGAGCAGAATCACCTCCCTCGACCTGCTGGGCACAGATCTTTTGATACAGCCCAGGACGTGATCGGCTTTCTGGGCTGCAGACACACATTGCCTGCTCATGTTCAGTTTTTCACACACCAGCACCCCCAAGTCCTTCTCCACAGGGCTGCTCTCAATCCACTCACTGCCCAGCCTATATTTGTGCTTGGGATTGCCCTGACCCAGGTCCAGGACCTTGCACTTGGCCTTGTTGAGCTTCATGAGGTTCATACAGGCCTACTTCTCAAGCCTGTCAATGTCTCTCTGGATGGCATCCCCTTCCTCTAACATGTCATCAAGCTGATGACAGCTTGGTGTCATCAGCAAACTCGCTGAGGGTGCACTCAATCCCATTGTCCATGTCACCAACAAAAATGTTAAATGTTAAATACTGGCCTCAATACGGACCCCTGAGGGACACCACTCGTCACTGGTCTCCACTCAGACAATGAGCCATTGACTGCAACTCTTTAAGTGTGATCATCCAGCCAACACCTTACCCAACAAGTAGTCCATCCATTAAATCCATGTCTCTAACATTAATTAAAATAATCCTGGAACTTTTAGATGAGAACCCTATTCCCAAGAAGTAACAAACTTCTTCCTCCCCCAAAAGACATTTAAACTACAACCATCATCATTGTATTTAAAGTGCTCTGAGACGGTACAAAAATCATATGCATACAATATACGGATTCAGGATTGCCAACCCCCCTGATTTCACTGTATTTGATGACATTCCTGAAGGTTCATGCCTGGTTATCTGAAGACATGATTTGTAGAGACCCGTTTGAGTTCTGGAGGTAGTGATTTCAAATGTTCTCTTTTGACAACAGTAGGTTATCTTCAATGTGCAACATCAGATAATAACATTTCAAAGAGCACTGAAATACCAACCGTTGATTAGTAAACTGTTACCAGTAAAGTAGGCAATCGTAACTATCTCCTAGAAGCTCAGCTAATTTTTTGGGAGAGTAATAGAGTCATTTACCAATCATGTCAAGTCCTAGCAGCTAAATTAGCTTCCTTTTGAGGAAAACAGGGAATTCCTCTCATACTGAATGAAGCACAGAGCCTTATTTGCAATGTTGGAATAGGGTTCAGTATAGACCTTCAGTCCTACCCTCAGAATGGGGAACATGTCATGTAGGAACCAGCTGGGTGCTGCACACAGGCTCCATAAGGCATTAAGGGGGGGTGGGAGGAACCACCACACACAAACAACAATGAGCAAAATGCTTTTTCAGTCTGGCCTCCAAAACAGAAAGTGCCCTATTTGGGGGCAGGGCAGAAGAGAGAGAAGCAAGAAGAATAAATCTTTGCGCCCTCTGTTCCTCATGAGATTCAGGGCAAGAGCAGGCTCCCAGAAGTGCACAAGCTTCCCAGCAGGACTTGCCACCTCTACCTCCCAGAGAAGTTATACACAGCTGAATCCCAGCTCTCACAGAGTTAGCACCAAAAATGGTATCACTACACCATCACAGCATCATACCACATAAAAAAACCACAGTTTGGGTTCCTGAACAGTAAAACATCAGCACAGAATCATACAAACTTCTTGGCTCCACAGTGAGCCTGAGTAAAACAATTATGTCACAGTCATCCTGCAATTATTCATTCAGATCACAACCCAGCACTTTTCTAAACAAGAGTGGATTAACTCCAGTAACTGCCTCCCTTACAGGATTGCTCCCTGCTCTGGTACCAGAACAACACACCGCCCACACCCCGTTCACATCCTGATCTTAACCACTGCAAGACTTTTGTTGTGCTGGAGTACTACTGGAAACGGGGCCTTCTATGAAGAGTACAGTACTTTCCTGGACAGTCCCTGGAGCTGTACATCTTGTAGGTGGATCACTGTAGGTGGCATCATCTCTTCTAGCCAGGACTGAAGATGATATTAATACCATTCTCCAAGTATGACCAACAGCTCTAATCCAGAGAAATCAGATCTTTCCCTCCCTTCCAGAACTGGAAAAACTAACTGAAGTTGGTCTTTCTGAAAAGACTTTTTAATTCTCCAACTGTTAAAAAACTTTCCTAAGACAGCAAGCAACCCAGACAGATGGCAAAAGAACTAGTAATTTTCACATCCCCTGCATTTTCTCAGACAGAATATAATGATACGCACAAGTAGGCAAAAGCAGAGCAGGGGGTCTGCAGTTGACTCACACCCTCCAGCTGAACAACTCAACTCTTGCATGGTTAGACCATAACCACTGGTGAGGCAAAACAATTTATTTTTTCAGGGTTCAACAACCAACACAAAAGAACCACAGCCAACAGAGTAGATGTGTGGTCAGAGCAGGCTACAAGGCTCATACACAAGACACTGCCCTATGTAAAACCATTCATTCCCCCTGCAGCAAGATAACACATATGTTGATGGAGGTAACTGGGAAAGACATTTTGTCTAGCTGGTCATGCTTGTCAGTCTATTTACTTCCATAAGCCAAAGCCAAGAAGCTCTGAAGAGAAAGATATTTGGAAACCATGGCAACACACCGTTTTGGTAAGCAAAGAACCACTATTGCTGCTCCTAATAGAGAAAAAAAAATATTGTTTTTCAGAAAAATTTACTTACTAAATTATTCCAAAAATCTCGGACATCCAGACACCGATATACAATCAAAATTATCTTTTCTACTAAACTGCCTTTCCTATGCAGGAATAGAAAGAACAGTAGGGAAAATAAGGAATCAGCAAACATAAGGCAACTGTTTTAAGCCAAGGCATGGTACAGATGGCTGTAGTGACACTGCCAGACCAGTTCTTCATTGCCATGGACACTGTACAACCTTAATGGATAAGCTGATGGATGCTCGTACAAGAGAACTCACGGAACGAAAGCTGGCCAGGAAAAGAATACTCAGATACAATAATGATAAGCAGAAGCAGAGCATGACTGACAAGAGACATACAGATAAAACAGATACATGTAGCATGGATCCAGACTGAAATGAGCACAGGAGATGCTGTATTCCCACACAAGTGTTCCCAGCTTTAGCTAACACCAGTTCCTGAGCACCACAGGCAGCCAAGAGGACAGCTACTCAAAAATGCTGAAGAACTGTGCTTCATACAAGTAAGGATTAGAAGTACACAGTCCACCTCTCTTTGGTAAATTCCAAATTAAGACTCCCTCTACTACAAGGGGATGACCATCCTTGCTACCACTTGGTACCAATTTTTCCTAACCATAATTAACCTAACCAAGTCTCTGAACACAGAGACTTCACTGAAACAAAAGAATCATATTAATGAACTAATAAATTGGGTAAGAAAAACCACTTCCAGGAAGACAAAGCTCTCAAAACAAAGTTTTTGAGCCAGAATCAGCAGAGTCCATGAAGACTAACATTGTATCCTGAAGCAATGCCTCATTATCCCTGAGAACCAATTTAACAAGTTAAATTTCCTGAAATATACAGCACATGTTTGAGGTTATGACTATAACTTAAAGAAAAAGCAGCATAAAACAGGAATCTTCTATACTTGGCTCTTACAAAAGCCAAGTTTAAATTAAGATAAATGAGATTTAATTAATTTTTTTGTGGACTCTGTTAAGTGAAACACATTGTTCGTGATCCTTTCTGTTGCTTTAATTTTCAGAAATAAACATTTGATTGAACAAGAAAGCAAAAACTGAATTTCATTATTCTTTGGAAGTGACTTTCCTGTTAGTATATGATTTATAGTTCTGTTCCAATTAAAACATCCTAAATTAAGAATCACCTCCTGCAACACATTGCTGGTAAAAGTACAGCTCTATTTTCCTGGAGGAATCTACAACTGAGAAAGCTAAACTCATAATTTCTCAGAAATCCTAAAAGTTTGAAAGCTCATTAGAACATAGTACAGACACTACAGCACTTCACGGAAACAGCAATTTGTTGTTGTTGTTTTGAAACTAAGCCTAACACAAACAAAAAATGCAATTCAAAAATTGAAGAAAATAATTTAATTTGGTCAAGAACACCTGCCAGACTCTGCACTGGATAACTGTAATTTAGCATGACCACAAGTCCACAGAAAAGAGCACTTCAGATGCTGCACATCATGAAGCAGACATTTATTTATGTCTACACTTTACAGACAGGGTAAGAAAAGTAGCTTAGGAGCCCAAGCAAAATTACTTGCTATGCTGAACGGGTAGATAATACTATAAGCAAGTTCTGGTTTCTCAGAATTGATAATTACTTTACTTACATAAATTAAAAATAACTGAAGAGTTCTGAAGGTGACTAGAATACAATTAGAGAGCCATTCTATCCTCTTTCATGTGCCATTGCAATGTTTTAATAGACTTCCTGTGTACTCTTGTTTCAAGAAAAAAAAAAAACCACAACATTTCTTTTGTTGCTTTCCTGTTATTATATCAAAGGAAAAATACCTGCATTTAATTGTGCCTACACACAAAAAGACATGGAAAAAAAAAAGCTCAAACTGTAGGAGTGAAGCTTTATCCAATACACAATTGAAAAAAGAGTTATTAGAAAGTTATCCCTTTAGCTGATACATAAGTAAGCCCAAAGTAGTCATGGAGAGCAAGTTATGCAAGATTTTTAACATAAATGCTGGAATAAAAAAGACAAAAAAAAAAATCAAAAAAATATAGAACAGAACTGTGAATCTAACTTTTAACTTGCATTTGGATGAAGGATCAAATCTTGAACACCACAATTTAGGTTAATTCTGCAGTTAGAGTGTTCATACTTCAGAGTAGGAGAGGAAGAGACATAGCTCTTTTAAGAAAGAAAATTCAAAGTTAAGTAATCTAATCCTCCAAACTTACACTAAAAATAAGAGTCTAACTCGCTAATTGTCATTTCATGTAATGAACAGCAGTAATACAAAGCAAATCACAGTAAACTGAAAATGCAATGATTTATAACATTGACCATTCACATAGAAGTGTCAACATTTTTCATCTCACCTGACCTTCACCTCCAAAATTTTTCACACACAGGAGTTCTAGAAGGACTAAATCTAGCAACCGAGACACATTACAAGAAACACACTCAAAGTCTATAGACTATATTAATATATAATATATAGATTATATTATAGTCTATGCCCATATTAGGAAAAATTAAAGATAAAAATTGAAAATATTTAGAAATATAGAAGTTGTCATTCTTCACCAAAATCCAACACCTCTACTCCATTTTGGAACTCCTAGAAATGAAGCTGTTGCTATGTACGTTCTGTGACACCAGGCAGTGTCTTTGCAAACATACTGTATTGCCCCGTGTTACTATGGTACAGGCTGGTTGGCACGGCCATCGCCGACACTCCAGAGGGTGCTCCTTCATCTTCTGACTTTTCTTCTTCTTCAATCCTTGGTACTGCAGGAGCATCTGATGAGAGTTCATTCAAAATTTTTCTAAAAAAGAATGTAGAAAAATTTATATATACGAAATTCCATATCCATGAGAAAACTAAGTCACTGGCTTTTATCAGACAGTTTTGCTGTACTATATAAGCTGCCTTTAAAAACCAGCAAAGCCAAAATAAAAAGTTCTTACCGGTACGAAGGCCTTCTTGAAAGTATTTCCCTACGTTTTTGAGACTCGCTTATCACTTCTGGTTCAGGAGATTCATCTACAATCGATGCTACCTGTAATAGCAAATTTTCTGAAATTCGTAACTTCATTAAAAAAAGAAGATAACAGACTAAAAGATTACTTTAAAAAAATTCTTCCACGTTTCTATACAGGAATCCTGTGCACTTATGTATCACTAATCATGTAGTCTTGGACTACTTTTTCCAAAGCAAATCACAAATTACGAGGTTAGGAACACATAACATAGCCATGTAGATGACATCTTCCCAGTCAAAATAATCCAAGTTACTTTTTTGAGAATGTGACCTACAAGAAGTACCAAAGACAGAAGATTTCTTTAAATATAAAAATATTATACAATTTAATTAGCTTTTAAAATGAAATTAAACTTTTAAAATGTAGAATACTGCATCTTAAATAACACGGTACAATACAAAAGCCTTTTCACAACCACACCAAAGCTATTTAGAAAATAAGTTTATTTAAATACACACATCTACTACACTTATCAACCCACATTCATAAATACAAATACATTGCTTAGCAATATTGTGTGAGTTTTAGAAAACCATGACAAGTCCACAATGTCTTATTTTCTGAGACCTTTATTAGCAATATTTTCACAGGGTCTTTTTCTCTCAAATTATCCAAGATGACATTAAGGCCTGGAGCTGAATCACACACTTTACCAGCAACTATCTTATTACACAGAACCGAAAGTGATTGCTGAACAAGGAAAATACCCTTTTTTCTTGATTCATTTAACTACTTAGAACTATTGGTCTGTAAGATTTCCAAACTGAAATGGTGCAGTGCAGTCAGTGTGGAAAATGACCTTTTCACACAAAGACAGAAAAGACTGCAGTTCCCTATTTAAGCACTGTGTTAAGCTAACATGGAACAAATGAGTTAAGTGACTAGAAGGCCCAAGGGTTTGACCTAGGTGTAGTGGAGGCTTCCCTGGAGCTTGGGAAGACAAAGAGCACTATAACTAATGCAGCTGCCAGGCCTGAGTGCTCGGTGCAAGAAACAAAACCTGCCTGACCCCAGTAAAAAATGACTGCTGGAAAGTTCTGGAAATTTATGGGTCTGGGTCACTCCAACTCAAATCTATAAAACTACACCTTGAAAAAAACCTACAGGCTATTAAAGAACAAAATTGACTCTTCACTTGCTTATTTTATTACATTCCAGTTCAATGTAAAAATCTTTGATGGAGCCTCATTTTGCTGAGTAACACGTAGGAAATGTCAGTAAAACTTTGTATCTGCCTAGCTAAATAAAAAAGTCCACACAGAAATAATGAGGTGCTTCAGCATGGCCACAGACGGATGGCTCCAAACCAGACTTCAGAGCTGACTAGCAGAGACAAAAGCCTCAAGAAATTTGTATTCATCCTTTTGTAGGATGGATCAACGCTGACCTGCAAACAGATCTTCAAAAAGACATTGCTCTCCAGTGCCCTACAGCAATCTGCCTGTGGATTGACCTTCAGGGGTCTGGCATAAACCTTCAGAACTAAGACAGTATTACATAGCTGAGAGCCTGGGCATCCTATCTCAAAGCAGAACTCTCATTCTGTAGGGGGTGAAAGGGAAAGAAAAAAAACAACAAAAAACCTGTTTGTCCCAGGACAAACAGCAGGAAACAAGACCTTAGTGCCTTTCAACCTTCCCAATCCATGAAGTGTTACCAACAGCCACCCCTAGTTTGTGAAAATGGCTGAAGAAGTCAGGAGCAGTCGTACTTTGGGAAGAAGGTAAGGACATCACAAGATAATTTAAGCATTTTAATGTGGAAAAAGACATTTTCTAAGGGAAATTTCAAAAGTTCTAACTTTTGTCAAGACAAAAAGATGAATTTAATGGTTAACAGGTTCACAACATTAACCAATGGAAACCATTGTCATTTTTTCCTGGACCTCATTCAGACTTCAACTTTATCACACTGCTCCGCATTCGAACACATTTAACTTCAAGTACACGTCAGTTTGCCAATACCCAGCACATTACAGAAGGAAGCAAGTAGAACAGTCAAATAATCTGAATTTCAAACCTTCCTACAAATAAAACAATATTAACAAAACAGTAGGTAACATGATACAGATAAGCATTATTTTCCATCCAAAAAGAAACAGCGTTACCAGAAAAAAATTTGAACACCTTCCAATTTAAAGCTGCAGGTGTCTGAGGGATAGGTCATGCAAGCTTTAATGTCAACCTTCAGCATACCTTTTTTTTTTTTTTAAAAAAAAAAAAATTTAACTGATACAATTTCCTAAGTTCTCCACCGTCTGGCGGAGATAGGATATCAAGTTAAAGCCAAGTGATCTGGAGGAAACACCAGGTGGCAAAATAAAGCACTTAAGAGGATCACAGAAGGGCTGAACAATCTCTGTAACGGAGTCTTTTACAGCATCTTCAAGCCCTTCTTGTAGAGTCATCTTATTTGCCAGTAGCATGCTCAAATGAAATCAAAGCAAAACCCCAGAACTAACTAGTCAGTGTTAATCAGGACACAGCTTTCCTGTCTCTACTTCTTTGGGAAAGGAAAGACAGCCAGAGTTCACTCAATACAGCAAATAATTGGCTTCTGCTCCCCTAAGAGGACACAGCAGCAACTGGCAAACGATTCCAGACAAATACTTCCTCCTGAGCTTTGCAGCAAGTCCTCTGTTTTTGCATATATGTCCTGACTACACCAACTTGAAGAAAAGCAATGGCAGAAACTGAGAATGCCTGTACTATGCTTACGTGATACAGTTCGTTCTGGGAAATTACAGTTTGAACAAATCTCACTGAAAAATTATTTATTTTGGATAGTCTGGTTTGACCTCAAGTTTGACCAAACTCAAGGCACTTGACATCTACTGCATCCATTTCAACAGTGATTTAGAATTTCAAAACCTTACCAGGTCACATCACCTGCACTTACTGCTTACAAATAAAATAGTCAGTATTTGGCCAAGGTTTTACTCTCCATAGAACCATAGAGTCTTTTAGGTTGGAAAAGACCTTTAAGATCACCAAGTCCAACCATAACTCCACCAAGTCCGCTGCTAAACCACGTCCCTAAGCACCATATCTACATGACTTTTAAACACATCCAGGGATAGTGATTCAACCGCCACCCCAGGCAGCCTGATCCAGTGCTTGACAACCCTTGTGGTGAAGACATTTTTCCTAATATCCAACCTAAACCTCCTCTGGTACAGCTTGAACCCATTTCTTCTTGCCCTATCGCTTGTTACTTGGGAGAAGCGACCACTCCCACCTCACTACAGCCTCCTTTGAGGTAGCTGTAAAGAATGATAAGGTGCCCTCTCAGCCTCCTTTTCTCCAGGTCAAACAACCCCAGCTCCCTCAGCCACTCCTCATACAACTTGTTTTCTAGACTTTTCACCAGCTTCATTTCCCTTCTCTGGACGCACTCCAGCACCCTGATGTCCTTCTTGTAGTGAGGCACCCAAAACGCAACACAGTACTCAAGGTGTGGCCTCACCAGTGCTGAGTCACTTCCCTAGTCCTGCTGGTCACACTATTTCTGATTCAAGCCAGGATGCCATTGGCCTTCTTGGCCACCTGGGCACACTGCTGACTCATATTTAGCTGGTTGTCAAGCAGCATCCCCAGGTCCCTTTCTGCTGGGCAGCTTTCCAGCCACTCTTCCCCAGGCCTGTAGCACTGCATGGGGCTGTTGTGGCCCAAGTGCAAGACCCTGCACATGGCCTTGTTGAAACTCATACAGGTGGCCTAGGCCCATCAATCCAGTCTGTGCAGGTCACCCTGTAGAGCCTCCCTATCCTCAAGCAGATCAACACTTCTGCCCAACTTAGTGTGTCTGCAAACTTACTGAAGATGCACTCTATCTCCTCACCAAGATCATTGATAAAGATGTTAAACAGAAATGGCCCCAATACTGGGCCCTGGCAAACACCACTTGTGACAAGCCATCAGCTGGATTTAGCTCCATTCACCACCACTCTTTGGGCCTGGCCACCCAGTCAGTGTTTTGCCCAGCAGAGCATATGCCTGTCCAAGTCTGAGCAGCCAGGTTTTTTCATGAGAACACTGTGGGACACTGTGTCGAAGACTTTACTGATACCCAGGTAAACAACATCCACAGCCTTTCCCTCATCCACTAACCCTGTCATAGAAGGATCCAGCAAGCAGGATCTGCCTTTCATGAACCCATGCTGACTGGGCCTCAACACCTCGGTGTCATGTACACGGTGTATAATGGCACTCAAGATGATCTGCTCCATAACCTTTCCTGACACTGACATCAGACTGACAGATCTGTATTTCACTGGATCCTCCTTCTGCCCATCTTGTAGATTGGTGTCACATTTGCAAACATCCAGCTCACTAGGACCCCCCAGTGGAGACTGGCTTAGTGAACCACATCTGCCTTTTCATTTATTGTACCTGAAAAATACTAAGAAATCTCAAACATTAAAGGTGGCTTCTCAAGAAGACTGACAACACAACTTTTCCCAAACCTGCCACAATGACTGCAGGTAAAACAGTTCACACATAACAGGTATTACCCACTCTTACCAGAGATACCAATTTCAGAAACAGATTTTAAGAAATCTAGAGCAAAGGCATTCCCAGCTACAAGAAAAACACCAATGGGAGGCCAAGTAATTTTCCAAACACTGCAAGTTCATTCTCTGTAGTCTTTCTCACTATTTAAAAGCTCTGAAAACTTGATCATTTTGCACAGATCCCTGTTCTCCAACATCAGAAATTTTAAACGTGAAGATTTGCAAAATAAATGTTTGAGGCTGTCCTTATTTTTAGTCTTTACATATCCACAACCACAAAAAACAAGACCAGATGTTCTAACAGGGTCTTCTAAAAACGACAAGGAATCATTTGACTATAATATGTTTACTTCCGTTACATACAAATGCTCTCCAAAAATACCGTGTGAGATACTCGCAAATTTATGCCTTCAGAGTCTTACTAAAACATTTTTGTTAATAGAATTCAACAAAACAGAAGAACGGCAAGATAAACCAACGCATGGTCACGGTATTACATAAACTTGCTGTTGCCTAAGTTCAGGGTTCCAAGACACAATATCTTAAAGCTAAACAGGAAGCATCAAGGACTCGCTACACAATGCCTGTGGAGCTGCTGCTGCTGCTGGGCAGTTTGCCACCTTTCCCCCCTCCCCACTTCCCGCACCAGAAGAGTACATCTTGCAACACTGGTAGGAATGAAGAGAAACTGATGATGAGGCTGGGTGAGAAGAGTTATGAGGCACCAAACAGTCATGAAAATGTAACAATAAAAGAGCTAACCTGAACAGCTTGCATATGTGGTGACTGAATGACTGAGAGCTGTTTGGCTTGCATGACACCCTGGGCATGAACAGTTTGAGGAGGAGACAAACGCACTACAATTACAGCTGGAGATCTTCTTCCAGCACTTGATGCAGCTACAGAAACCTGCAAAAATTACAATCATCATGTTTAAGTAACATGCCTTAAGATGCCAGCAAATTCTTTTAGAAGTGATACTAAAAGAAAGTGGGTTTGATCCCACATCTACAATAGCTCACGTGTATAATTATGACACAGAGAAACAAAGTAGTTTAACTACTAAAAGTTTGGGGTACATCTTTCCAAATGATATGAACATCTTAAAACTGTCCCATATCAAATTGCAAATATTTCTTCTTCCCCTTTTTTTTTCTTCCTTTCTTCTTCAGATGCTTACATTCTCTTTTCAGTTAAAAACTGTAAGCTAGCACACACAAAAATCTGCTGCCAATAGCATGACCGTCAGGAAGAACCTCAAGAAATCTAACACAAAGAACCCCAGCATTCACTGAAGTGGCATGTTGCTGCAACAACATACAGGGCAGAAAGTTCTTAGTTAGGGAAAATAAATTAATAAACAAATAGATCCCAAAGTGCTTTGGTTTTGCTTTGTTTGTTAAGCAAGAAGATGAGGGTGACCTTATGCTTTTCAGACATGTCCAGACATGGAAGAGCCACAAGAACTTTCGAGACAAAAAAAAAAGTTAAATAAAGCAATACATGGATCTGTAAATTGGTTCAGTTGAATATATTTATGTATCAAGAAACACTGAGTTGGAGTGCATCAGTGCTTTGATACAGCAATAGCAATAAAGAACAGCTGTATTTTCTTTAAGCCTAGCACAGCTGAAGAAAGCATTCCGTTCAGTAATAATCTGATCCCTTTTCCTGATGGCATTTTAGAGCACACAGAGTTTTCCCCAGCCCCTGGCTCTCAACCATCCTCACCTGAGGATGAACGTGTTCCAAAACAGTTGAACACCTACGGGCTACGAAATAGGTCAATATTTATGCTCTAACTGTTACTTCTATTAACAGAAACAAATTCTGAAGCAAAGGGAAAACACTATGATTGATTTCAAGTTCTATGTGATGAAACATCTCTGAATTCAGAAAAGGAAAATAATAACAAACCTAAGTCATACATAAATCATACAGTAAAAGGAGATACTGTTTTTCAAAGTAAACTGCATTGAAAAATCTTATTTCTACACTCTGCATGTACAAGAATAAAACCAGACTCATCTGAAATTCTAGCATCATTCCCTTCCTAGCTTGGTTCTCAGCTCCAAAAGTTACCTGGTACGATCAGTAAAAGTAAAAAGAGATGCCAGTGAGGAGGAAAAAAAAAAAAAATAAAAAAAAATAATTACAAATGCTGCCTTTTTTTTTTTTTTCCTAAATTCAAAAAAGTTTTCTATTTTTCTGTATTAATACTGAAGGGTTTTTTTGAATTCCAAATACTAATGAAGCCACTGCTTGTCCAGGAACCATTCCTTTCTTGAGGCAAGAGTAAAAATTTAAATACTATTAGGATGCACTATCAAAAAGACCAGAAGTTGGCTCAAATTATCATGAAGTTTCAATGTTTCTATGAAACAGAGACAGGATCTTGTCATTATATTTGCTATGCAATTGTTCAATTGCTATAGGAAACTGAACCACTTTTCAGGAAATAGAACAATTGAGGGCATTTCTAACCCCAAAGTGGAAACAATGATTCCTTAAATGGCAATACGTGGAGGACATAAATGCCTTGTTCCCAACCTATAAAACTAACAAATAGTATCAGAATTTTATCAGAAATAGGTATTTAAGATTGAGATCTAGAAAGTCTCAAAGATCTGAAGAGTATGATCTATTTTGTGTCAAAGCTGACCTCATCCTAAACACCAGCTTCAAGGAAGGAGCATGGAGCAGCCTAAATGTTTACAAAGCATGCTAACTTTTGAGAACATTACAAAGGCAGTTTCACCAAACCTTCTGATTTATTGTTATCTCTATGAGAGCTGCAATCTGGTACAACACTCTGTGTATCAGAAAGAACTTTCAGTACAGCACACAAAACAGTACAAGGCAAACAGCTGATGCATTTGTTTTTAGTACACAATGGGTCAGGCACATATAATCAAGAAGTAATCCATTACTCAAGATTAAGAAGCACTACATTAGTTTAAAAGCTCCTTATTCAGTAAAACCACACAAGAAAAAAAGAAAATGACACTTAGTTAACACTCTTTTACACTAAAGTTTACAGTATGACAAGATTTTGTTCCCATTAATTTAGTTAACAGATTAAATAGGGTTGAGGGAAGAAGAGACGGGAGTATTTTAAAACTGTATCAAACCCAAGGCGACTCATTTGTTCATTTATATCTATTTTGAACAGTTCGATTTGATTTGATCACTATTTACCAAATTTCTACAAATATCCAAATGTTACACATTTACTTTAAAATGTCTGTGATTCTTTTGTATTAGGTTTGTTTTCTATAACTGACTGAAAAAAGTACTTCCAGCTTCATATTCTGCATTTCTTTTATAAATATTAGACATTATTAGAACAATTTCTAGCCACATTTCCCTTGCATTGTTTTCAAACTGAATATTGCCATGTTAACTGAAATATTTGAACCTTTTGACACTATCATGTGTAAGTGCTGACTGAAACAGACTTGGCAAAAAAATTACTTTCTGACATCAGTGATGAGCAATGCTACCTATAACATTGTTACTTCAAGGGCTGCCTGGCACAAAGACTGAAAACAATCCACAGAAGCAACTCAGGAACACAGGGGTGAGGGGAAGCTTAACACATTAAGCACCTCGTTAAATAGCGCAAGGGTCCCAGCAATGGTAAAGAGCCATCAGATGTTGTAATGGTCTCGTGGGCTCCATCCCCGGAGGTACGCAACAGCCAGGTCTATGATACCAGCCATGCATTCTGTCACAGCAGCATGGTACCACACTTCATATGTTTGGAAATTTAAGCACTTGCTCTTCTGAGAGGGGAGAGAAAAGTAGCCAGCGAAAAAATAAGTCATGAATTATCTTCATACTAGGGCACCCATTCCCGAAGAGAAAGAGGTTACTCATCAGTTATCTGACTTCAGGGTGCACTGTCTATCTCAAGAGTTGTCCAGTGGACATAAGCACTTCTGCCACCCAAGGCCAGGCAGCTTTTCCCTGTTAGTGGAGCACTATAAGTTACATTCACATTTAACCTCTCACACCTCAAACACCAGTGATATAAAGTACGCTGTCCACAGCTCCATCTGATTTCTGTCCCTGCTGTGGAATCTAAACACTACAAGGACTGCAGAAGTAAAGGGAAAGGTACTTCTGGAAACGGAAAAAAAACAAGGCAAACCCATCCTGGAGTCACCTAATAAAAGGGCAGAGGACTCACCATGCTCGGGCACCAGGCAGCCTTTATAAGGGAAAGCTGAAGACAGGAAAAACTTGGTAATTTCCAAACCTAATGTTAGAGAAGCACCACATTCCCTTAAGGAAGACAAGGTTAGGCTGATTTCAGCCATTTGTTGACCGTAGACCCTTGAGGAAGTGCAAAATAGTGATGAGGCTGCATGTTTATAACGCTCTAACATCAGCTTTGCTAACTGTCCCAGATCTCTATTTGGCAGGTTGTTTTTAAAGACAACTTTACAACAACCTAGCAAACTTCTACAGGGCTTGATCTGCTGGGAGCGGGATTTAACACAATGTTTGGTGCTTAACATAAGCACCCTTAAGTGCTAAACATAAGCAGTCCCAAATTACTATGGCTATGTACTTCAGGCTCCAGAAAACTCCCTCTGCTCTCTCTTACAGCAGTTCTCACTGTAAATCCTGACCCACCTCTAGTTCAGGGCCAGCATCCAGAGGTCAACAGATGGTTAGCTCAGACCAAGGGAGCAGACAGCTCTATTGATAGGCAGAACATGACAAAATTTACAAAAAGTGATTCAAGGATGTAGGATTAAAGAAAAAAAAACTACAACTGAAAGTATTTTGTCAAATCTGAAAAAGGTCCAAGTACATCCCTCTTACATTTTTTCAGTTCTATTTAGTGTAGCTGAACACAGGGCAATGCAGAATGCAATATGGCCTTTAGAAATCCTGCAAAAGGAACATATCATTTCTCTTTGAATACCAATGCAGATGTAACTGATACAAGTTTGACTACCATTAACATTACAAGAATATCCCAATCCAAATTAATTTCCTTTTAAGAGCAGCTCTAAATGTATTAACATAAGATCTGTGTATGTAAGACAGAACCCATGGAGCCTATCTCAAAACAGGTTGAGACATTTTTCACTTTGCACCTTTGTTTTTCCCTGAAAAGGCATCAAGCTTCTATAGAGGTGTTCTGTACACTTCCAACAGCTTCTAAAGACAACCACCAAAATTTTTACAAATTATTACTTTCTTACCTAATTCTTTTGGTGGCTGGATCATCAAAACAATTCTGTGTCAATTCATTAATCAGCTGAAAGTGAGGGACGCAAAAAATTCAACTACAAATGCAAACTTATTTTACATTAATTATTTTTTAAAAGATCCTTTAAAGACACAAATTGTCAATTTTGCCTCAATGGATGAAGGATGCATCTCATTTTTGCTAGTTTCCCATTTACTAATTTTTGCTTTTGCAGAAAAAATAACTTTACTTTAATCAACAAAAAATAGTGTGAGTATACAGCAGTATGTATTGCACAAGCTAGGAAAAAAAAAAAAGATGCTATATTTTCTCTACTGATAGCATAAAATAGGTCTTTCTTAGCACTGGAGGCTATCCCTTCACACCATAGTGCTCCAGCCCTGACATTCTTAATGTTTCCCCTCCCTTCTGGCAGGGGAAACATTAAGATTGCTTGAGCACAAAACAAACCCACAAAAAAAATAAAAACACAAAATCCCCACCTCTTATGCAGTTGTATCCCTCAGCATTTTGGTAGTCATCCCCTGGTAAAAGTCATAATTAAATTAAAAAAGGGCAAATTAAAACCTATACAACTCTATCTGAACATAAAAAAACTCCACCACTTTTACTGTAAGGGCAATGAAATACTGGCACAGGTGCACACAGAAGTTGTAGAGGCTCCATCCTTGGAGATAGTCATAGAACCATAGAATCTTTTAGGTT
>NW_008590268.1:0-39339 GCF_000691845.1 Merops nubicus
GGAAATGTCTCTTAAATGTGTTCAGAACATTTCTGCAGCCTGCAGAGCTGGGATTGTTTATTAGAAGATAAGATAGTGAAAAATGTATTTTGCAGAAAGAAAATAGTAAAGCTGGTTTCCCAGCAGATAAGAAGCCAAATTTCTATTTTATGCTCAATTGAATGATTCAGTTACATTATCTGGGAGGCAGCAGTGAAATAACACCCTTCGGAAATGAGCCTGTGAGGACATGAAGTTCAGAGAGGCAGCAATGGGCCCATCACCTGGAGACTCAGGCACCCAGTCCTGCAGCCCTCCCCCCACTCAGGGTGTCCCAAAGAGCCTCCACAGCCCATACAGAGCTCTAGGAGGGGACAGAGTCAGGATTAGTGCCTGGCTTTCCATGCTCTCTGGTGGCACAAACCACTGCTGGTTGTTTTGGGATGGCTCCTTCCCTCCTTGCCAACCTGGGTCTCCATGTCCGTGTTGTCCATGCAGGGTGACAGCAGGGCCTGGAATGATGGCAGGATTGTGCTGGTTTTCCTTCTAGGTTGTCTTTGCATGTCTTAAGTCTGATGTTCACAGAGGCAGCTACTGTCTGACTTGCCAGGACACGTGTTTCTGCAATTTTACACTGGGTTCTGCAGCTTTTGAGACTTTCCTTACAGCTCCAGCTTCAGGAAAAAGGAAAGAGGAAAAAAGGCAAAGGGAAAAAGAAAAAGGAACTTATTAGTCAAGGACAGCCTGTTTATGTAAAAGGAGTAACATACATAAACGTTGTTATTTTAAAACAAAGCACAAAACCCATGCCTGTGACTTTTTACCTCCGGATTCTTAGACAATGGACTCTCCATTTCTGGCTGCTCAAGGTTAGCAATATTATTTGCTGTGTTCCTTAGGTCACTTTACTTTTGTTTTGCTTTTTCATTCCCTTAATATAAATGTCATTCCTTCTTAAAGCTTATGGCTCCCTCTGTAAATGAAGAAATAAATGAAGCATGTGGTACATTAGTGCCAATCTTTTCCTTGCACTAGAGGGTCTGGCTTACAACATTGGTTGTTGTGTCCTTGATAAGTCCATTTTTTATTTACTGAGCCATTTAATTCATGATTCATTATTTGCATGAGCCTGTCCATGCTGATCATCTGAAGAGAAATCCACTATCAAAGGACACTGCAGCTTTCTGCAGTTTTTACAGTCATGGGCAATTGTAGCTGCTAACAGAAGCTCCATCAGACTTTGAGTTGATGTATGGTTCAGGTGATAAGCCTACAGTTTAGAGTGCTTAAAATCAAACTTCTGTATTAGGAATTGTGGAGGAGAATGTTTTTCTGCATGAGCCCAAGGTGTGGTGTGAACCATGCCCAGGACGTGGACAGGGAGGGTGATGGCAAGAGGCTGATCCTCTTCAAGCTGATTTATTTTTTTTAGTGGCCTGTTCAGATGACTAATGATTGCAGTCCAGGTAAAAGTAGGCAGATATATTTGGCTTAAACTGGCAAGTTGGGTAACGGCATGATATGGAAAGATAAGAACTGAGTTCCATGGAGAAGGAGGACTATTTACTGAGCAGAAGGTGTGTAACTTTGAAGAGGCACAATTCGCCAGCAATAAGGTGGTGGTTTAAAGAATGAACCAGAGAACATGTTCCTCTTGACCACCACAGATCTGCATATGTTTTGAGGGACTGTAATTGATTATCTGTATAATATTATGGTTTATCATATTATTTCATCATTCTCATTAAGACTGTATTGCCACTGCAATGGGTAGGCATTGATTAGACACATGAAAAAGAGAGTTCTTGCTCCAACCTTAACTTTTAAGAGAGTGTAAAAGATAGAAAGGGAGATTTTCAAGTTCACAGAGCTGCTTAGTGGGGACTGGAACTTGATTTCTGTACTCTAAATCACAACACTTACTAAAACTTCCTTGTCATATGCAGCACTGAGTTTCCTTTCAACAACACTCCTATGTACCAGTTTGATCCGTGATTTTGACAACAAAATGTCAGAAGAAATCCTTCTGAAAAGGACTGAGGGAATTTTTGCATGTGCTTTTAGGATATATTTCAATAGCTCTGAACTTTCCATTCTCACATTGTGTTTTTTCATTATAGTGTAACATACACTGGTGAGCTGATAAAGTTCTGAGGAGACATGCAAGACATTTTAATCTTTCTTAATGGTTTAATCTTTTCCAAATGAAACTGAACTTTTTTTTTTTTTTTTGTGCAGATAGTTTAAAAATTTTGACTTCCAGCCCAACAGGAAGGCTGAGAGGTGGCCTTCTGCACTGCTTTCCTGAGCCAATTTTCCTCTTTTAGGGCCATATGTTGATGATAAAGGTACCTGATGGACTCTACTGTCACTCTCATTACTTTCCTGTCACTGTTAAAAAGCTAGAAATAAATATTTACCTTTTCTTCTCCCAAATCTAGCACTAAAATTATAAGCCTTGACCCCTGCTGACAGAATTTTCAGCAGAAGTTCTGAAATGAGAGAGTATTTAGAGAAAGGAGATCTCCTAAGGGGAGGAGAGATTGAGAATTAGAGAGAGTATTTATAGCTGGCTCCCTGCTGTGGATGAGACAGTGCTGCAGTGTCCAACTACTCAGTAATTGTGAAACTGTTGGCCCTGCTCCTTGGGAAACCAGGACAGCATCTGAGGTGGTCAGGAGAGCAGAAGCAGTGTCTTTTACATCACACTTTCCTTACAGCACACCTCTAGCAGTTGTTATTTTTTTTTGTCTTAGTACACCTGCTCTTTCCACTTTCTTCCCTATAAAGTTTCTCTTCTCTTTCTTGAGATCCTTACTCTGCTGCAGGAGCTGTCTAGCAGTGGGGATAGGGAGCCTAAATAGCTTTTGGGGTTGCTTTGTATATATATATATATATATATATATATACACACATGTCTATATTTACCCATTTCATCTCGTGCTCAAGTGCAACTTCACCCCATTGCTCTCACTCCATGGAATTATGGAGCAGGATGTTTGTCATTCATGACATTATATCATGTTGCTCAGAGCATGACCTTCTTTTGCTCTGCTGGCACAGGCAGGGTGGAGTTCCTATGTCCCAGACCACCCTTCTGGGGATTTTCACTTGCTCTTAAACTATCAGCATGCTTGGGTTCATTTTTGGCTCAAACTCAGGTCAAAGAGCCTTGTAGTGCTGCAGTGATGTGGGAGGATTCGGGCTGGGGCAGCAGACAGCAGGGCTGGGCACAGCAACATTGGCACTGTTTTATCTTGCAGACTCTGCTGTACTATTATCTGTTAGGGTTGCAAATAAAATATTGATTTGCTCAAACAACTTAATTATGTAGGCCAAAGAACAGAAAGAAATTGTAGCTTGGCTGGAAACTGGGAAACAAACTCTTCCAAATCAAACAGGGCCAGTAGGAGTTAATGAAAGGTTGAGAGTAGAGCCATTTTTTTTCTTAGCATTTTGTATTGTTTTGTTAATCAGTAAAAGAGATGTCATTTCTCCAGGCCTCTGGAGACTCAAGTAGAAGCCCCTGAGATGATTACATTGGATATGAGCTAAAGCATCTTTCCAAGAGATAAAAAATGTCTGGCTGACTAATAACTGTGAGACAACAAAAAACAAAAAAAAAAAAAGAGGGGGGGAAGAAGAGAGAAGAAATAAGGCAGTTGGAGGCAGCGAGGTCTGCTGTGGGAGCTTTTAACATGCACCCAGCCTCCCCCACCACACACACACACACAGACTGCCTCCTTAATGTCTCTGCCTCTCTCTCTCGCTTCATAAAAACACTGCCACGAAAGTGGGAGAGTTTATTTATAGAGAGAGCACAAGAAAACAAATGTTTCATTCACCGAACTCTAACCTCTTCTGATATTAATGCGAGTGATAAATTTGTTGGCTAAAGGCAGGAGATAAACGAACTGTATTTAGCCACCAAATTACATTCCTTGCTATCCTTCAGCCAGAAGAGCGAGGGAAATGCTGGGGACTGGTTTTTTTCATCGGCACCACACCTAGCACATTATGAGCAATACTAGTGACTAATAACAGCAGCTCTGCAAGCAGGTATTTTATTCCCACAATAACCTAAAAAAAACCCCACCAAACCAGGAGCCTGAATTTCCTTCAGAAAAGCTGCCCAGGGCTGGGTTTTACCTCTGCAGGCTGATCCGCATCCTGCAGCTCCCTGGAACCCTATAGACAGCAATCACTCTCCATAGGCTCCTCCTGCCTGGCTGAGATTTCAGGCTCTGCCTGTGACAATCACATTGGAACCAGGCAAACAGCATTTGCCAGGTATTTTATTCCCTTGCTGTTCCAGTGTTTCCAGCATTATTTACCCATTTTCTCCTCCCTCTTCCTCCATTATACATCCCATTTATAGAAATAGTGAAACAATTTGCAAATAAGTTTAATAGATCAGATTCACAATACTTTGCAAATAAAACTTCACAGGAGTAATTCCCATGCTTCAAAGACAGCAAGAACGACAAGAGAAAAGATTTCTCATTCCTATTATTCATTGGAATGCCTGGTGGGAAGGTATGAGCAGATTTCCTGGAAGACTGATACTGCTAAGGTGCAGATTAAAACTCACAAAAGTCATTATGGGCCATTTTAAGATTTGGGTAACTTTCTAGAAAATTGATAGCAACTTATGTACCTTATTCTTTTAAAATGTCTTTTTTTTTTAGGACAAAATTTTTAATCCATTGCCACAGTGCGTGATTAAATGTGTTCTCCCAAAAAATTAGAGGGATGATAGTCTTAAAATGCATTATGTCTTACTATATTTATTATACCTTATATTTATACCTGACACTGATAGACAGTTAATGGACATATCTAGGACAAGACAGAATTACAAAATTAACTTTTTAGTCCTGCTGCAGCAGGGGTTGGTCAAAAGGGGTTGTGCAAAGTAAACACCACCCAGCCTCACCCAGCCTCCTGTGAGCTCTCCCCCCCTCAATCTGCTCACTGAATGTACCAGGATGGGTTGGGGTGGGGGAGAATGCCAACCTGGTGTGATTTCCACATGATGGGAGTCTACAAACCCAGACTTTCTCATGTGCCTACAGCAAGCTCTTGCTGGCTCCCTGGCATTGAGTAGGTCTACACTCCATCACAGGCTATGTTAAGATGAAGGCCAGTGAAGATGCTCTGGTGCAGGCTGCAGGGCCCACCATGGAGTCAGCCCACCCAGATGAACTCACTGTAGCTGGGCTTCTGCACAGACATTCCTCCTCCCCACAAACAAGCCCATTCACTGACTTCTAATTTGATTTGATTTTTTTCAACTGACTTGCTAGTGAAATGGAGTCTCATGAGGGAAGACCTCTCTGAGGCTGATGGTTTCAGTGGTGTTAATGAATCCTATGTAACCTATGCATAATATAGACCACTTATCAAGGTGTATTTGCTTTGGTGCAGCAACAACAATATCAATCTTCCTTCTAAACCCAGCAGATTATATAAAGCCAAGCAAGTTTTCAAAACCTAACTTAGAAATACAAAATGGGAATGTTGTCTCCAGGTACTCAAATGATTTTTTAGAATTAGCAGATGATTTAGTGACATTAACCTTGAAAGGCCCCAAATCTATCCAGCAAATCTAAACGGAATGGAACCGATTTCTCTGGATTGGCGAGGTATAAAATTACATCCTCAGTGTATAATAGCTGAAACTCTCTTATTGATGATTAACCACATTTATTAACAGCAGGCTAGAATCCCAAGATGTTATTTGTACAACGGCTGAGATGTAATATAGTGCTTTCTACAGGCCCAGATCACAAAATGCACCAAAGGTCACCACGAAACCCTGTAAAAATTAGAACATCAGTCTCGGAAGAAATCTATAGCTTAGTCCTATTAGCCCTTCTGTCTAGTGCAAAACAATTCTGATTGGTTATAATCCTCTAGAAGCTTTCTTATTTTTAATTCAATAACTGATTGCAAGTTTAGACCCAAGCCTTTAATGTGCTAGAGATTTTAGCTAATAGTACAGATACTGCTGCCACAACTTCCCAGGCTGGGAAGAACAGCTTTGATGGGCCCTGGGAGCAAATCCTAAGGTGGGAGGGGAGACTTCAAAGCATCTGCCAACAATGCCTGCTTGTTCAGGTGAATTTATGTAGTTGTATGTTTTGTAGGTAAACTTTGCAGAGCTCAGCAGGTCAGTAAAAATGGGGAAGTCAAAATCCTCAATTGTATGCATTTATTCTGTCTCCTTCCTGTTCCCAAAGTGCATGATACTAAAATCTGGGCAACCCTTGGAAGTAAAAGATCCAACAAATTAGCTGAGGGGAGTTACCTTAAGGTCCACTAGGCAAAGGAAATTCTCCCCTAATTTCCTTTGTGCTGGAGAACAGATTTAAGTGATGACAAAGAGTGTAAATTCTACTGACGTAAGATATAGTAAACATAATAAAAGATGTTTCTAATACAAATGGATTTCTAGTAAAAAGGAATCATGTTGTTCTGTAGTGTAAAGCAGGAAAGCTCAGCTGGTGGCACTGCTAATCATGTTATATGTTAATTGTTAATTGTCCAGGGCTCAGGCAGGGGAGGGTTAATTTTCACAAGCAGCTGCAGCTGGGAGAAGCCACAGCCAGGTAAACAGCCCAGCCAGTGGGGGATTCCATGCCCTGCTGACCTCATGCCCTCTCTATAAGGGGAGGGGTGGAGCTGCCCTTTGGTGTTTATTGAGGCTTAGCTTGTGGCTGGAGCAGGAGGAGCTGCTGCGTCTCGGGTAAGGGGTTTCTTATCACTTACTTGTTGTGTTATTTCACTGGTCTTAGCGTTGTTTTTGCTGTTTCTTCTCTCTGTGCTGCTTTATTAACCAGTCCTTATCTCAACCCCCGGGGTTTTTGTTTCTTTTTCCTCCTGGTTCTCCCGTGCTGACTCGTGGCAGGGGAAGAAGTGCAGGGAGGTGAGCGGCAGAGAGAGGCTGCTGGGGTTTAGCTCCCCAGCTAAGATAATAGATCAGCAACAGTACATAAGGGACACAACTGGTAAAGCTGGATGGAGAAGCCATTAGGGCTGTGAGCCCTTTGTAGGAGGCAGTTGGTGAATGGTGAAGTGTTTCTGCCCTAAGTGCAGTTTCACAATGAAATACATTTAAGCTAGCTCGGTTCCTATCCCTGCTGCCAGGACCAGCTAAGCATGGCCTGAGCACCAAGAATCCCTACAAACCTCTCTGGGGAGTAGCCATGGTCTACCAGCCTCTTGGTAAAGTTTTGATGTGGGCAACTTTGTTTTCACCTGTTAAAATCCTCTTTCAATTTCAATTAAACTCAGGACTCAGACTAATCTCCATGCTCACCCTTGCAAAGCATTGCTGTACTTTGGTCAATAACTGCCATATTCCATCTTGGAGGCAGTGGCTTTTTGGTGTTATGGTGTCTGTCCTCATGTGTGTTGTCTATAAATCACTCTAGCAGCTCTCAGAAAATTATTTCTGAACGTGATGACAAGATTATCCTTAAAACACAAGGATACCCAGCCCACCCACCCAGACACAGTGCTGTGAAACTACAGCTCACTTTCCACTCTCTGTCCCTCTCTACTTGTATGAAATTACTAAGGTAGAGAGAATTTCTCCTGAATTTTAAATAATATACCTTTTCCAAATGCTGGGGTTAGCAGTAGCAGGTAGAAGCTCTGCTTTGGTTTTCTGAGCTGAGGGAGAAATTCTGTTCAACTTAAAAAAAAATTATATAAACCTAGTACTGAACTATTCTCTTGAAAATCATTTGAAAAGGGCAGAGTATTGGAATTTGGGAGAACAGGAAGAAAAATGATCTTAAGTTTGAGAAGTGTGTTTTCATTCTAATGAGAGAGGTTATTCTTGGGAAAGCAGGCACCTTTACCTGCTCCTTCAGTAGAAGGTGGTATGTCAAGGGCAGATTTCACACATCATACTCCCTCTGCTGCCTTCATGCTGGACAGACAAAAATTATAGCCATTGACAGTAGTTAATGAGAACCTCCAGAGCTGGTTCCACAAAAGGAGTCTCTTAGAGCTCAAAGTGGCTTTCCTCTTTCAAAAACATTGTTGGAGAGCTCAAAATGTTTTCCTTGAATTAAGACAAGAGACTGACATCTTTGAAACCTTTGCAAACCTATAATCTGAAGAAATATTTCACTTTGAAAAATTGGAAGTGTTTTTGTCTGGTATTTGAAGAGCTCCCTCCCCTCCATAATTAAATAGTTAAAAGGTAGCATAACTCTTTGTTTATTTTAAAATCATGACATTAATAATTCTGTACTGATTTAAAAATGGAAAGTCATCTTGAACTGGAAAATTGGCATTTTTCAGAGAAAATGTCAGAACAAAATGTTTTGACAACTCTAAAGCTTAAAAAATATGGAGTTGAGGAACGAGTCAAAACCATTCCCCAGATTGTAAAGTTTCACAATCCCAAGTAAAAATCTTTTGGGAAAAATAAAAAAAGCACTTGTTCTAGAGCTGGCTGTCATTTATTGTGCTGCACGGGTACATCCAGGCTTTCTAGTGTAGCTACAGACCAGAGGACTTCCTTCCAAACATCTGCAGGAGCATCTTCATCCACATCTTCCTTCTGACTGCCTGTACTTGACTCTGAAAAATGTTTCCAGAAAAGAATTCCCCACTTCTACATCTTGGGAGCACTTTTATATTCACTTTTCTTATTAGTCTTGGTGCTCCACCAGCTTGGGTGACAGCTACTTGTGTCCTCACAGCTCAGAGCTCCATTGCTCCTCCCCAGGGCCCTTCTGGAAGCCCTCTTCACCCATAGCTCCCTGCTATGCCAGTAATCCTCAAGAGATGCACACTCTGCAAACACTGGAGATTGGAGGATTTCCACCGTTTTGGTGTGGTGATGTCTAGTTAAGCTGGACTTTGGTATTTTATATTCTCACAAAGATGAGAATATCAGCAAACTTCAAGAATGCTTGGAGCTGAGCATTTGGATGTTGGTTTGCTTTGGTTTCTCATGGTATAACCTCAGCTCCTCCTTGTCCCTTCTCCCCACCCTGCCTGTCCAAGAGGAGCTACACAGGAAGATCTTCCATGCAAACTTGTGCATCTCTCCCTATAGGTTAGTCAAAGGAGCAGATAAGGAGGGTTGAATGACTGAGTGAGGCCGCAAATGAACTCCCATTAGCTCTTGCTGTATATCTCTGGTGGAAGGGTTTGGTAAACAGTTAGCACTTATCTCTCTGCTCAGCATTTAGCTGATTTCCATAATGAGCTCCATTGAACTGAGAGGCCTCGAGGTGTCCCAAGGCTTCTGAGACAGCAATGTGTTCTCTAAATCTGATTTATGTAAAGGTGAAGGCAATTGTGTTAACAAAGGAGAGGAACACGATCAACATGCAGTCTGCAGGGCTGGGAAGAGGGCTGTGTCTGTGGCTGGCTCTCCAAGAGGGATCTGACAGCAGCTGGCTGGAGGATGGGGAGGCATTGAGAAGCAGCCTTGGGAAACCCAGCCAGAAGAAAGATGCATGGGCTTTATTTAGTTGTATTTTTATTTTCCTCTCCACCCCTTTCAAAATAGAAAAGCTGCAGCTCGGAGGCATGCAGGAGCCATCTTAGAGGGGAGGAGGGGTGGGTCAGCCCAGGGTAAGCCCATGGACTGCATGGGCCCTGCTGAGCCCAGCGCTGGTGCTCGGTTCCACCCTTGGCCCTATCGCAGCCTGGCAGCTTGGGCTGCACAAGACTCACTGAGGGCCTGAGCACAACCTCAATTCTTCCTGCTCAGCCGGGTGCAAAATCCTGCAGGCTCCAGCAGTCCCTTTTGTGGGTTTGAATCTATCTGTCATGACCATGAACAAAGACAAGAGAACTCAGACAGGATTTTACAAAATCACTTCTTTCTTTGCATCATCTCGGAGGGGCTCTCGTTCCATCCAGCATCTATGGACTCCATGCTCACCATCAGAGGACCTCTCAAGGTCATGTACATCAGCAGCTACTTGGAGCCAGCTCTGAGATAGGTGGATCCTGGGGGCTTTTGGCCACAGTTGCAGACAACTATTAAACTATAAAATAATTTCACAAGGGAGAAAGTGGAAAGCTGGTCAGGTGACTGAACAGAAATTAAGACTCTTGGAAAAAAAAGTAGGAAAAAGATGCTATCATTGGGAATAATTCTGCTCTGGCTGTAATGGGAACTGCATGACTCAGTGGAGCTTTTGCATGGCTGGATGCTTTAAGCAAGGATAATCATAAAGAGAAATGAGTGGAACATGAAGAAAAAAGGCTCAAATACATATTTTTCTCATGGTAAATTAAGAGAAGATTGTCGGAGTTGAAATTCAGACAAGGCAAGTGCAATGGAATGCCATCACAACAGAACTAGCCATCTGCATCTGTTTTAATCCCTGCTCCTAGGGTAGGGATGACAATATGAGCGTGTCTGTCTCTCAAGAAGAGTTTTTTTTTCCTGCTAGTTTGCATTTAATTGTGTATTTCGCAATTTCTTACAACACCAGCTATTTTGCTAAACTTGGTTTAATATGCAACAAACACTAACTACGTAAACAACACTTCTGTCCTAAACCCTTATTATCATTCCCAGAACTACTTGCAGGCTTTCTGAAACCCATTATTATCATTATAATCAAGAATCACAGGACACTGTGATTTGTGCCAAAAAGACACACACTGAATTGTTTGTACAGGCCACATATAGAGTGAGAGAAACGAGAGAGATGCAGCTTCAGTGCTGCTCAGCTCAGGAGCAGTAATACCCACCCTGTGTAATTTTAACTTTTTAATTTTCCAGTTTAACTTGTAGCTGCTGAAATCTGGGCTAATATTTGGTTTGTCCTCCCTAATCTCCTTTGGTCTCCATCCAGGGAACCTCAAACTGTGCCCTGGTTTACTGCACCCCAGCTCCAGCAGCCTCTGCCCATGGGTGAGGAGCCAGGGTTGCCTGGGAGGTGCTGAGTGCTGGCTTAGGACCCATCAATCACAGCCGAGGTGTGAAGCACTCCACTTTGGAAGCCACTGCAACTGCACTTACCAGATGCAAAGTGCAGACAAACTCAGTGGGAAATGCAAATGCAACGTATATCTTCCTTCTCTTAGGCTTTTGCACAATTCCTCTCTCTTGAAACACTTTGCAATCAAAAGACACTGGAGTGGACTATTTTGAGCCCTGATTCTTCATGCTAAGAGGTAATGCTGATTAGGTTGTGCAAGCACAAGGCACTGATACCAATATTCCTTCTGAGAGTTTTCTCAGAAGCACGAAGCTGGTTTCAGGTCCTCTATTAGCGTATTTAGGGAGCAACATCATGGGGGTCAAGCTGCTGCCTGAGCGTTGGAATAGATTTAATCTCCTCAGGTCTGTGCTTTGCAGGAACAGCTGTTTTGTGTATATACATATGTGTCTGTGTGAATGTGTATATTTGAATGTATACAAACGTCACCGTGTGCACAGAGAAGCTGGTGAAACAAACAGCCCAACACCTGCAGCAGTGAGGACAAGGGTGTGCCAAGCGTGGTCCTAGCTTATGATGTCACAGCCCTCCCTGTTTGAGAGCCACCACTCAGCACTTTGTGCAAACCTTTTTAGAACAGAAAGCCTAATGCTCAATATATTCTTTTCAGCCCAGAAATTGAGAGCGAGTGAGATGAGGTCAGCTGCTGGAATCAGGAGTGGAGGAACACTTAATTTTGCTGCAGCATTTCTCCCAAGGCCAAACTAACCAGGAGAGCTGCAGTGGAGGGAATGCAGCCGTTTGAAAGCAGTGCAGTGGTGCATTGGGTTCTAGGAAAAGGTTTAAGCTGGTTGTTGCTCTGTCTGGCTGCTGGCATGCAGAAAGTGAGCAGAACCTCTCCCTGGGGACACGCCTGGTAACCAGCAATGTGTGCTGGTTAAATCTCCATGTCGTGGAGCACAGGTGGTCTTTGCATTCCTCTTGCTAAGTATACCCTTGGATTTGCTACTAGGAGAACACGTGAGGACTGTGGCACTTAACATGAGCTAAACTGCATCTGTTTTCAGTTCCAATAAACCAGTCAGCGTGTGCAGTTATTTGTTTCCTTAAGATGATTACTCTAGATAGCTCAGCTCTGTTCAGAAGCCCATTTACACCCAAGGGTGGCGCAAAAGACACTGCAGAGGACAAAAAGTAGGACAATGCAGTCGGAGATTCCAGGGTAGAGTAAATCATGTCAGAGTTTTACATTCCTTCAAGTCTGCAAAATATCACAGGAGTCCATTGGCCGGATTGACACCTCGGCACAGGCAGGCAGAGCTCAGCTGGCTTGCACAGTCAGGCTGAGTTACACCAGCTGATGAGTTGGCCTCTTAAAGTTTAATGGTCATTGCCAACTCAATGCACAAAAAAAAAAAAACCCAATCACACAGGATGAAGCTGAGCCAAGAGGCCCAAAGAGGTCATGAAGCTTTTAGAATTATTAACTCCTATTAATATAATTATCCTTTTTATGACACCATAAAATGACATGGTGCCTTTCAGGATGTAGATAAGCTGCACTCCCTGTGCTGAAGGGCCACCTCTCATGGAACACACAGAATTGCCTGTCTGTAAGCCCCTACTCTGTCCTCACTGCCCTGAGACCTCATCTGTTGATTAAATCTTCTGTGGGAAGACTCCTATCACCCCTTACCCTCAAATCTCATCTCCATGCTTCCACCAAAAAGGCCTCAAGGGATGTGGGAAAAATCATATGTTCTTCTCAGTTTTAATAGTCTAAAAGTGGAAAAATTTGCATTTCCTTTGCTGCACCTCTGGGCTATAGCTGCTGCTCCTGCTTTCTGCAGGGATACGTGGGGTGCAGAGGGAGGATGCAAGTGGGCTCACTCTGGAAAACTAGGACAGGAAGTCTTAGTACTTGGTTTTCCCATGAGGTGACTGGATGATCTGAGGGATACTGCAGGAAATTAGTATCAAACTTGTAGTAACATTACACAAGTGGTGAGGTGTTCTGGATTCCCAAGCAACAGTGACCACAGAGGGGACTGTAGGTCTGGAGTGGGATAGATCTCTCGAGGATGACAAAGTGTTAGCAGAGTGTTGTATTGCTGGACAAGGATAAAACACAACTCCTAGGCAAGTGGCTTTGGATTCCCGAGCAACGGTGACCACAGGGGGGACTGTAGGGCTGGAGTGGGATAGAAGATCTCTTGAGGATAACAAAGTGTTAGCAGAGTGTTGTATTGCTGGACAAGGATAAAACACAACTCCTAGGCAAGTGGCTTTTTCCCATGTACCAAACTCTCAGAAATAACAGACTGACTCTTTTTTTTTTTTTTTCTACTAATAGGAGGTAGAGATAGATGGCATAGAAAGTGGTGTTATGTTAAAAATGACCAATCAATTCATTAAGGATCAAAAATGAACCTGGCAAAGCATTGAAGCTTTCACAGATCCAGCCAGTCTGGTTTTGCTGTTCACATAAGCTATGCAAAGAGAAATCCTCTGTTTCTGTGCAGTCCTGCTGAGTCAGCATCTCTGGTCATGTGATGTGATATGTTACAATCTGGGGAGAAATCCAGGCTAAAACTGGTTGGATCTTTTGGTTGCTGTTGGAAGTATCTTAAATCAAAATAATTAGGTGAACGTTGACCTCAGGAAAATGAATCTCTGTCAACTTCTGGGAGAAGAATTTCTTTCCATGGAGACCTTTTGGTAGTTTTTGATTGTAAGCTAAAAACTGATTATGGTTTGTGATGCAGAGAAGGAATGAACAAAATTTTGAATTTGCCATGAAATAGTTTAGAAATTCTCAAGTTTAAAACTGCTACTTCCACCCTTGCAGCCTTCATTCTTTTCCCCCTCCAAAAAAAACAGTTTTGCTTCTGAAAATGAATAAAAAATACATGGGTTTGGTTTCTTTGTTTCTTGTCCTCTTCCCAGCTACTTCCCTTGATACAAATGTTTTTGAACAATATTACTCTGGACAGCAGATGTTGCTTGTTTCAACTGAAAAAAAAAAAAAAAAAATCCAATGCTTTATAAACATAGAAACCAAACAAGTCAATTTAACCAGAAATGCTGCTGAAGTAATAGAAATGATCCCACTCTTGACTGATACACACTTACAGAACACAGCACTGGCATGTACAGAACCCAGAAACCTCCAATTCTGGCTGATACCAAAGTGAAATAAAAGGGAGCTGCATTGCCTTGGATTTCCCACCAAGAGCAGAAAAGAATAAAAAAATCAGCACGTGGTTAATGAAGATGAATAGATAGAGGGAAAATGGAATTTTCATGTTTCTAGGGGTTTTAAAACAACCGTGAGTGAAATCTTCCTAATAACATAATTTAAAAAAATAGCATGTGAATGTCAAATTAATCTGAGCTGCCACTGCATTGATTTCAAGAGGCTTCAGGAGGGAGGATTTCCTTCAGGGAGAAGTAAGGACTAGTGGCAGTAGAAAGTGACCCTCAAAAATCTGTTTTGGTGTAAGATGAAAGCAATGTCCCTCTGTAAGCTCTGCTCCCCCTGTCCACACCCAGGGCATGGTATGGAGTGATGCAGTGAGTGAGCATTGCTGGGACATCATGCTCTGTGAGTGTAAGGGACTCCGTGGCGTGCAGGACATGGAGATACTGGAGCAGCCCAAACTCTTCTGATCAAGGTTTTCCCCAGTTATGGACTGTACAGAGTGATCTGCACATCTTCCACTTTGTGTTCCCTGCTCTCTCCAAGCATAGGTGTAGGACAGCAGAAAATGCCTAGGAGCTGAAGGTACATGGTGACAGCCACACCTATGAGCATGGTGCAAGGATATTGGCTGCTTGGGCTCTGCCTCTGGACTCTGCCATTGATTTGATGTGTGAACATGAGGAAACCATTTCCAGTTCCTTAGCTGTAAAACTGGGAAGTAGACTCTCACCTCCACCTTTTGACATCTATGGATAAAAGGAGCTTGTTTTGGTGTTTTGGGCTTTGTTGTTTTTTTGCCAACAGGATATACTTCAGTTCTAGAGTTCAGTTCAGAGAACTGGAGCCATTCTACTGGATCAAAAGAGAGAACAGTGTCTCTGCTAGAGACCCTGCTGCAAAAATTTGAGAACCAAACTGCAATAACTAAGAGGCTGCACAGAGGCAACTCCTGAGCTCAGCAGCACATAGTTTCTAGCTCAATGAGAGGAAGAAGCTGGAGAATGCAGTCTTTGGGTATGGTTTGTTCCAGCTTCTGGCAGCAGCTTGTTCCTTCAAGTGCCTTTCCATCTTCCTGAAGGATTGGCTTAGCAAAAGCAGTGCTCGGTGTTGCCTGACACAGCAAGTCGTATAAGGTCAAGCTCATAAGATATACGGCCGTGTGTGTGGGGTTCTGCCTCCACAGTGTTATGGCACAAGGAACCATTCTTCCATTACACAGAGATCTATAAGGAATCGCTGCCATTAACGGACTCCATTAAATGCAATACATGTGGGAAAAATTGCAGTTTGATTTAGTTCAGCAACATGGAGATATTGGCAAGATAATCACATAAAAGTGACACCTTTTATGGCCAAGCTCTTTGATTTTATGTCAGTGAGTTTCAATTTCTCACATTTTTATGTTCATATATAGGTCCTTGTTCTAATGTATGCATTAGCTGGCGTAAAGGTTAAATAGATTGTTTTAGCATTTTGGGATACAGATTGTGGATATGCACAAATCTTCAATGAGCTGGATGAATTATTTTGGTTGGGCAGGAACTGTGAAAAGGGAGCAGGAGCTATTCCTCTGAGTTAATCCCGTCTGAAAAGGAAAAAAAAAAAAGGAAAAGGAACAACGGAAAAAAGGATTTTATACATATATGTAATTTGATTTGTAAAGTAGCCCTGCAGGCTTCCCAAGTACTGTCAGAAGGAGCAGATGGTGTGGGTCACCCTGCTCCATTAAATGCTCCAAATCTGAATATTTATTTTTAAACACAAAAAACATCCATTCATTGTGAGGCAGATTGTGATCTCCCTTACATCAGCAAAACTGTCTGAAGGTGGGATTGGCACTGGGTTGATACTGGGAGTCACAGAGGGATGGAGAAGCTGTGACCATAACCTGGCCCCCCATGGAGCAAGTCAGTCTCAGGGTCTGGTTCCATGGTTAAGCAGCTAAAGCTGAACTCCTGCCTTGTTCCAGTGTTTTCAAACCCAGAATATCTGTTATAAAAAGTCCTAGTTGGGAAGGTACTCGGTGTAGGTGCTGAATCTTCTCTAAAAAGTATGGATAAATCAGGAATGATGTCATTGGTGTGACTTTTAAAAGCATTGCATAGTCCCCTGTGGGGGGAGGCAGCAAACTCCTGTTGGAGTCACAGACCAGCTGATACAGACCATTCCTTGTCATATTTAGCCTGGGCCAAAGAGTCACCTTGGTGAAGTCATGGTTCTGCATCCCTTAAACCGCCCTGGTACATTTAATCCCTCAATTCATCTGTTCTTCATGTGTCCTTAGTGTCTGTTCTGCAAACCCTCCTCCCCACATCCCAGCTACTTTACTAAGGACTCTTTGAAAGACTAATATTAAAAGCCCAAATTCTAACAGGTAATTTCTTTTTCTCTCCCTCTTTTTTTCCACCTTTTCAGCTACATCTGAAAATCTTTTGCCTCTATCATTTTGTGAATCTGGATAGATCACTCTTCAACTCATGAAGGGAATTCAAGTTGTCTCTTTAAATCTTTCTCTTCTCCCCACTTCATATACTCCTAACACCTCTTTGTCTTTTCATTTCACCTCATTTAAATATTCAGCCCAATTTCAAGGCTTAATAATGATGAATAAGATTGAGATTAGGATTTAATAAGAGTGTTAAGGAAAGATTTGTCATTCCAATGGCTGTAGGTCTTGGCTGAAATTGAATTGGCATGCGCAGAGTGAAGCTGTTTGCTGGCTCCCGTTAAGGTTTTCTCTGGAACAGGAAAAGTTTTCTGTACTGAGCCCTGATCACACAGAGGATGACACTCCCTAGCTAATTGTCCCCTCATAATCCTCCTCCTCGACTAAAGGCAGTTTGAATGAAGGCTTGGAAAGCCTGGGAGCTCTGCATGAACTGAGGTCATTCTAGCTACTAGGTCTTAGCTCTCTTCATTAGTGCATTTCCCATCCAGCCATGACTTGGACAGCTGAATCAGTGCTTTCTAGGCTCTAAATTCCCATTTTGGAACTGAGATGAATCTCAGTGACAGAGCCTATGTTCATAACTGAATCTCAGACTGAACTTTAATAAGACTGAGCTGAATATTGCCATTTGGCCTACGTGGAGGTTCAGCTGTCAGATCAAAGCTCATGGAGGATGCAGGTGTGATGAGCACAGTAAATTCCATTATTGCTTTACAGATGTCTACTAATGCCATTAACTATGTGTGGGATGAGCTGAGTATATCTCTGGGAGCTGCATGCTAGCATCTGCAAATGGTTGTGGTGAGCTAAGCAAAAACCCTCTGGACCTGCAAGGCCAGGAGTAACTTTGTGCCCAAGCAGAGTGTGATGAGACTTGAGAACGCATGGCATGATGTCTACATGCTAATGTGGTGAAGAGTGGTAGTGAGGGGATGGGAGGGTGCCAGAATTTCTCTGAGAAACTTCTTCCAAGATGAGCTAATTTTCTCTTATATTGTGCCCTTAACATAAGAGTCAGGCAGTTATGTTTTCTAAAATAAAATACGGTTTGCTGCACATAACAGTGCCAAGTGTCACGTTTGAGACGCCTTCCACAAAGCATTCTGCAACCTTTTCTGTTTCTGCCTTCTTGAGGAGCAGCCCTGTGGATTCTGCTACTCAATTCCTGGACATTAAGCAGCTGATGTAATTTAAACACTCGTAGTAAGTCTACAATGCCTGTTGTGCTCAGACTCAAAATGCACTAGCATGGAATCTCAAACTGCCTTGTCGAGGGCTTGCTGGAGTGCCTGTTTGCCTCCTGCACACAAGGCCCAAGGAGGCTTAAAGCTTCTAAAGATGTGGGGACAGATTCCTGGCAGAGGAAAAGTGCTGAAGCTCTTTTGAAACGAGGGGGCTTGTGCCACTTTACTCCAGGCAAGGGTGTGGACCTTAGGGGTGCTCTAACTGCTTAAATTGCTCTGCAGTTTTAGGGAGTTTACAGTAAGCCTCTTAAACTGCTCTAAGGGCTTACAGTATCTTAAGCTTCTTAAATTATATTAGAAAACTTACAGTATTTTGGCAGAATCTACAGTTTGGAAGGAGTCAAGGCTAGAAAAAAAATCAGACTTGGCTTGCTTGATAGATTCTATCTGGAATTAAATATGTTTGATGAAATATTTAAAAAATAATTTTAAAATTATGCATTTAATTATTTTGCCAGTCTACATTAAAGGAATTGCTTATGAACATGTTTTAAAGTACTCAAACTGACAGAAAATGTCATCATTTGTAAACTCACCATTTCCTGGCTTAGGTGTTATTAATTTTACAACCACTCCTACAATTTTCTTCAATCTTGTTTTAATTTTTATGTCACAACTACCTCTACAAAATAAGACAGTTTGGCAAGTCCATCCTGATCCGCTTTTGAGAAATCAAAGTGTGAAATGTATGACCAGAATATATAAGGAAAGTACATTTGTTTCCAACCTCAAATAATTCAGAGATCTGCTGGCATCCCTGAAAATTAAATAACAAACAAAAAACCAAAAGCCCTTTAGGCTGAAACTAAATTGAACAGATTTCTTCATGCACAATTGAAAGGCGAGATTAAAAGAAAAGAAATTGGAAAGTTAATGTGACTACAGAGGTGGTGACCTGCCTTTCCTATCAAACTCATTAGCTACTCAATTTTAGTGATTCTTTGAGCATGATGATTTTTTTGTGACATGAGAGAAGATATTGATCTTTTATATGTTCCATCACAATTAAAGCACTTTTGGAATATACAAACAGAAGTTCCATGTAGCTGTCCTTACAGACACACACATGATTTTTATGCTTCCCTTCAAATTTCATCAATAAGTTGCATCTCTTATTTTCCCTGTCTGCTTATTGTAAAAATGGTCAAAGAAAAGGCAGTGAGTTTTTCCCATGGAAATCTTGTGCCACTTCTGAGGAGCTCTGGCTTTAACAACACTGGTGCGATGTCTGGAGTCCATCCACATGAACAAATGGGCACCATATGTGGTTGACAGCTAGTTCTTTCAATTCCAGCAAAGCCAATTGATTTGAGTACACCAATTTTATATAGGTCTGTTGGGAGCCATCAGATGAGCCTTGATTTTGACAACTCAATCAACAAGAACGTTATGTTCCTACAAGGCAAAGGATAAAGTAACTACCAACCCAAATCTTTAAGGCAGAATTACACCAGAGCTGAGCTGCATGTTTTCTGAAGCTTGATAAACTGATTCTCTTTAAAGAATGAACGTGTTCTGATTGTTTTGCAACCCAGTGCTCAGTTACAGGAATTGTCAACAATAGTCAAAACCAGAAAGGGATCCTGGACAATCTGTATTCAAACCAAGAACCTGATATACCAAAAGAGAGTGAGAGCTGGCCTGCAGTTCATCTCTACACTCAAAGGAGAGGTGTGGACAAGTTTCCTGATACTGGTTGCAATTTGAATCTTCCAGCTTGTTTTATGGACCAAAACAGCTGCATCATTTTTGCCTGAAGTATCTGAAAGCCCAAGTGCTGCTGGACAGTGACCTAACCCACTAAAACTGTCGTTTGCCTTTGCAAAGTTACTCGTTCTGCTGCACGGAAGAAAAATTACATACAGCTGTAGTGCTTATGTCTAAACATATTGTTTTGTGTTGTCTTCTCAGGCCTGTGTCACTTGCTGCATTGTTGCACCTCTGCTCTTCTTGCACCTGTGAGATCAGAGCCCTATGACAACTTTGCATTTGAAAGCCAGAGGACCACTGAAGTCTCTGGGCATCACTTACAGAGCTCTTGTGACACATTCTGGATTGATTTTTTAATTATTTCCACTTACTTCCTTGGAGTCAGATCTCCCCTATGCACCTTGCTAGCTTCAACATTTCTTCTAAGGCACTTTTTTTTTTGTAACTGTTTCATTGCTCGTCCATCTATGAGAGCTTGGCACATCTGAAGCCAGCCTTTCTTTCCAAAAAAGATGTAATTATGGGGAGAAGAAGGGGAATTGTTTTGTGTTTATCATTATTATTTTGTGGATAGTTTTGTAACATCTTTTAGACATTAAGTTCAATTAGGAAACAGATGGCACCAGAATATCGTCAAACATTTCTGATGGGCAGCAAATTACTGACTTAATTATGTAAATAATTAAAATTTATATTTACACCTGATCATCCAAATGAGGGTGAAAATACCAATTTCAGGGTTTGTTATGATTGCTGGCAGGATGTCAACCTGTGAGCAAGTCGTTTCCTTTCTTCAGCTTCAGATGTCTCTCTTAGATCCTAGAACAGTCAAAAAAACCCTGGAAAAGAGAAAAAGAATGAATGAGCGAAGACTCCCGACTAAGTTTCTGTCATGTAGGTGCTCTTCTGACCTTAAAAGGGATCTCTGTGCTGGTTGAGGCGACTTTGTTATTAGCAGGCTCACTGCAACTGCATCCAGAGGTACCAGCTCAGATCAAGCTGGCCTTGTGCAAGTGGCTCTACAAAGATACTGTGAGAGACAGTTCTTGCACTGAGGAGCTGATAGGTCAGATAAACAGGAATGACAATTAGTGGAAAAAAAAAAGTGAGAGGGAGTCTGAGATTTTTTTATTAACTTCTGTATTACAGATCCAGAACTGAAGCACAGAAAGGAAAAATGTGTGCTTCTCGTTTGCACTAAATTTGTTTTCCACTGCTCTGGAATCATAAACGGGCCGTGAAGTGGGTATATATTACATTTACACTCACTTTTCATTTCTCCTGTGATGTTAAAATGCCTCAGTGTTAGTGAAGATCAGACCAAATATGATTTCTCTAAGATTACAGAGGAAATCGATGCCATTGAATCCACATTTTTAGTGCCACATCAGTGCCTTAGTTACTAGACATTCTTTTGTCCCTTTCTGGGCAGTGATCTTCTGTACGTAGCTACACATAACACCATCAACCCTTTTGGGATTATTAAGCTGGTTTTAGAGATCAGCTTTTCTGGAAATCCACAAGGAATCCAGGAAAATGAGTCAACTTTTCCTTGTCGTCTTTTGCCTTTGCTTATACCTCTAGACCATGATGGCAAAAGAATGGGGAAATGAAAGGTAAAGCTCTGAGGTAGTGGTAGAAATCAACATGTTGACTTCTAACCTCACCATTTTCTAGTTTTCACTTCTCAGGTCCTAATTTTTTTTTTTCCAGACTCTGAGATGGAGCTTCAAAAATCCATCAAGAACCACTGTTTGTATTGCCTCCAGTATCCTATCACTAGGAAAGATGTGCCACTGTGGGGCTGGATTTGCCTTTAGAAAACTGAAACTCCTGCTTGTTTAGGCCATGAGTTTGCTTCATTAACCTGCTCCAGAGACTGGGTAAAACAGATACAGTCCTATGATTTTGATCCTGAGCCATCTTTGAAGGTCAAAATTGGGCTTTTGTGAATCTTCCTACTTTCTGTGTTGCGTGTTCTGCAATATTAAGATTTTTATCTTAGCCCTATTTTGTCAGCTCTATTCTCCCATCCCTAATTTGGAGCCAGTGGGGGTGGGGAGGGGAGAGGTGATAGGGAGGTCAAACAAATGCTTCTATTGATATCCCTGTAATAAAAAGAGCTTTACTTTCCGTTCTGCTGATAGCAGTCAAAGGAGCTTTGCTTTTGATAAAATTAACCTTGGAGACAGAAACAACAGAAGCTGCTCTGATTTCATCAGCCCTTCTGTCTGAGGGGACAGGATCACTTACTAGCAATGAAAGGGGACATGTCACCCACACAGGTAGCTAATGTCATAGGACAGATTCCTCCCCTCAGCTCAGCACAGTGGATCCCACCTCTAATGGTCTGCGCTTGGTTTCAGAGCCTTGTCCACAAGGATGGAGAGAAAAGGATTAAAACATGGGGGTGAAACATGCTGATTACAGACCTGCCCACTTCCACTTACACTTTCACATGGACATGCTTAACTCTCATGCACTGAACGTGTTTGCTTTGCATGACACGTTTAACAGGACATTTGCTTGAAGTCAGTGAGTGTCCTAAAGCTACCCACATGGAGAAGTGCTAATCTGGATCATGGTCCAAAAGATATTTTCTTACCAGGACACTGGTTGGAGAGACACTGGAAGGATGAGAACCCTGCCTCTACAACCATCCTCAGCACTGCTTCAAAGCCAGGGATGATTCAGTCTTCTCAAACTTGAAGCCATGTTGTTATCACAAGCAGATTTTATGGCTTAAGTGCTCCCCCAACTAGCCATTAATCAAATGCTTCCTGGCTCTAAATTCCTTATTTAATGTGTTAGTAACCACTTCAAAAAAGTACCTGTGCTCCATAACACTGAAGTACTTCACCATAAAAGATAATGATTATGATTATGATCTGCATAAGCAAAGGCCTTTGCCTGGTCTAGGCTGGTAGTATAAAGGGAGGTTGTGATTTAACCCCAGCCAACAACTAAGTACCAGTGGGATGGGGAGGAGGACTGGGGAAAAAAAGTAAAACTTGTGGGTCCAGATAAGAACAGTTTGAACATAATGAAGAAAAGAAATATAACAAAAAGAAGGAAAAATAAAACCCAGGAATAGACAAGTGATGCAGATGCTCACCACCCACTGACTGATGCCCCAGCAGGGATCTGCCCTCATGGCCAACTCCTTCCAGTTTATATACTGGGAATGACATCCTGTGTTGTGGAATATCCCTTTGGCTAGTTGGGGTCAGCTGTCCTGACTGTGCTGCTTCCCAGCTCCTTGTGGTCCTGCTTCCTGGCAGGGAATGGGAAACTGAAAAATCCTGATCTTAGGATAAGCACTTCTTAGCAACAGCTAAGGGTTATTGGCATTATTCTCACAACAAATCCAAAGCACAGCACTGTAGCAGCTACAAGGAAGAGCATCAGCTCTACTCCAGCTGAAACCAGGAGAAGGGATTTGCTCTACTTCTCCATCCACTCAAAAATGTTGACCTGTGAACCCAGAGCTGGTAACAGCACTCTGAGCCATTGCCACATGAGACTGGAATGACTTACAGTCACAGCTCTTACTCAAACATGGAAATAAAAGTTATTAATGCTTTTGGAGGCTGCTTCCCTGGGCAGCCTGTAGACTGTTCTTGTGTAGTGAGGTGGAGCTGGGACTGAAAACAGGATGATATCCTCAGAAAGGAGGATATCTGCAAGGGCCCATGGCTGTGTCTGGAGGGAATGATGCTCATCAGGTTGTAGAGGGGTAGAGCTGGTGGACCTGTGATATATGGCTGGTTTTGGGTTCTCTAAGAAAGCTTTAGTGGAAGAAGGCTTTAGTCCAAGCAGTGACAGCAGGCAGAAGGGATCCCTGCACCTGATCAGCCTTGACAGAAAATCACCTTGAGCCCTTTGAGCTGAACAGATCCCTCCATGCAAATGTAGTGAGCAGTGAAAGTTCATCTACCCAAGGAGCCATCTCCTTGACTGCCTACTGCTTTGGAATGGTTGGGCAGAGCAGGCAGCAACACACAACTGGTCTCTTTTCCCCTATTCCTCTCTGCTGGAGCAGGGGGTGAAAGGGATGTTTCTGTTCTCTGGGGAAGAGAGATCTACAAAGCAGTGCTGGAGAAGGCTTCCCGGGGAAACCTCTGCCAGTCTACCTCCCTGTCGATTAGCACGGTGGTTTAAGCAGCTCAGGGGAATATTTCCTCAGCAGACAGCTGTAAATGCTCATTGTCAATATGTACAAATAAATATTTCAGGTGAAACAGACAAAGTCATAACTGTTCAAACCTCCTCTAAACTACACTCCCTGCTTTTCCCTGCTTTTTTCTTTCTTTTAAAAAATACACCAGCATAATTCCAATAAAGCCCTGATAGAAGTGAGATCAGGATGCAAATAGGAAAAGCAATTCTGATTTTTTCCCAGCTCTTCTGCCCCAGCCCCATACAGATTTTGCTGTATGACAGCCTTGCCCAGGGATGAGAGCATGATTCAGAAAAAGTGGTTTCTACTTCTGCCCTTAAAATGTGACCTTAAGCGAGTTGCATTTACTTTCTGGCTCTTTCTTTCTTGCTTCTTATTGCTTCTTTTTCCTTGATTTTTTTTTTTTTTTGGTGAAAAGTACCATCCATTTTAGAATCATCTGAAAAGAAATCTGTGTCCAGTGAGGATGCTGGGAGTTATTGTGATAGAAATTAGAGTTTTCAAGCCCCACGTGGCCAATTGCCTACTTACACTGCTGAGTAGTGTGATTGTACAATTAGTCCTACTAACTCAGCAGGGGGAGTTGGAGATTCTCAAATTTGCTTCCATTTTTTCTAATTCATTTTCAAAGGGCAAAGAAAAAGCCTTTTTTTGTATGGGTGAAAAAACATTAATATCTTATTTGGTGTTTTCCTACACAATTGAGGATTGAAATATGCAGCCACTTCACTGGGTTTAGAATCAAAGCATTCCCTTGATTATGTAGTTGGGTGAGAGAGAATTGAAATTTCCACACGCCCATTCACAACCTAATTGATTCTTCGAACTGTAATGCAATTTTTCCCCCTGTATCTTTTGGACAAAGTGTTTACAGTGATATTGTTTTGCTCTAAGCCCACATTGATACTGTTAAGTCATTTATAGTGAGAAGCTGGTTGGAAAAAAAGTCTCAGCAATAACATTAGGCTGGTTGTGTAGGGGGTTCTGCTCTCTTAGGCTCGTGGGTCTTTGGAAAAATATATGAAGTCCTCAAAAAACACCTGGCCAAAATTCTTTAGAGCAGAAAAGATGTCATCTCTGAGCTAACCATGATGTATGGCAGCTCTCATTATAGGGTTACAGCACAGTATTTTTAGGAATATCATTTGCATTTAAGATAACTTGTGTCTCTCTAAAAAGTATTATACTTGAAAACAAGTTTTCTGATAACCCATGTCCCAGGTAACCCACATTTTTATGTGAGATGTGCAAAATCAGAGGCAGGGGCAGGCAAAAGCAGAGAAGGTTTTTGGGAAGAAGAAGCAAAGTGTAGGCTATCAGGGTTCAGGAAGCCAGCACAGCAAAGGGGCTGTGGGGCTGGTGCACATCTGAGGTCCGTGCACTCAAGCATAACACAAACTGCAGCAAAATTACACATTTTTGGTTGGGTGGTTGAATTAATAGCTAACCTATGGTTACGCTGTGAGAATATATTTAAAAGCAATGAGCTACTCTAGAAAAGATTTTTGCTTATAGTTCTGCCTATAGAATGTGTTATTAATTCAGAAACCAGCTTCTACCCTATTAATATACACACACCGGTATCTATATCTTTATGTATATGAACAGCCTTGTAATGAGTTTGATAAGAAAATATCTGAGTCACTTGAAGATTTATTTGTGATGCTGTGGAATTGTTCTGCTTTGTCTAAACTACTTGTGAGGCTATTACAGTTTTCTCTTCTATTGAAACAGCTTGGCTGAAATAAATACGGCCTGATTTTCACCCTGGATGTTTTCTGTGCACAGCTTTGGTCTTTGATGCATACACAAGATAGTAATTAATTTGCAGTTTCATTCACTAAGAGAGACATGGAATGAGAGCGTCTCTAGATAGACAGCAATTACTGGTTTACGGCACACCACAAGATTTTTAAATGGAACACCATCTCTTTACACAAATTGTTTTCCTTAAAGATTAGAGCTGGCCCTTCTACCCCACTGTTTCTTTCTCTGGAGCTTGTCTGGAAAATCTCCTGTGTGATGGGAAGAGGAGGGCCTTGCAGAACAACAACCCGTGTCTTACTGCACTTGAAGCATTTGTAAACAACTCACAGTGTTTGCTCAGAGGTGTTTTTTTTTCCTGCTGTATTACTGATGAATGCAATGAAATGCGAGGGAAATGAAGGTCTCCTAAGTACATTTTAATTTAGATGAAAAATTATACATTATTATACCATACTGGTGATTGTTCTGACATAATTGATTGGGAGGGCCATCCACAAAGAACAGTGGGAAAGCTTGACTTGGAGGAGACTACAGAAACGGAATTAACCATTTAGAAGTGTGATGGAAAGCAGTATCCTGGGTTGAGGAAGAAAAAAAACTGGATTTTGGTTCCAGTTTGTCATTCCTCAGAGGGATCACCTCCTTTTCCATTGCCTCTGTTTTCCCCTCAACAAAATGGCAACAGAGGTGTGGTTATTTTATTCTTGATTCTTGAAGCAGCAAATGAGAGGTTTACATATTGGAAAGAGGCTTTCTGCTTGACAGTATCTAAACAGTGATGACAACAAGTAGGGGAAAATTCAGCTCCCCTTCTTTTTCACTTCAGAGCAGTACCAAGACCTTTTAACCCTCTGCAGCTCCTTGTCCAGGCTGTTGGCTGGAGGAGTGGTTGCAGTCCTGCCCCAAGGCAAAGGCAGGAGCTGATGGACTTGGGCAATACTGATTCTGAATCTTTGGGTAATGTTGTGAAGAGATCCTGTAGGTGCAGTGGGCTTGTCTGGCCATTTTCTTTAGGTGCTTTATCAGGCAGATGTCCATGATGGACATTGACTGGAGGGAAAGGATTTTCATCTAACAGGCTTTACATGTGAAATAACTGTGAGACATTCCTACCTAGTTTTCACTTTCTATTTTAAGGAAACTCTTGTTTGGGATATGCAGCCCAATAGTCTAACAGAAGTAGTTCTTAGCTGAAGAAGACTCCAGGAAGGCTGGAGAGGGACTTTTCACAAGAGTGTCCAGTGACAGGACAAGGGGAAATAGTTTTAAACTGAAGGAAAGCAGGTTTAAATTGGATCTTAGGAAGAAGTTCTTCAGTATGAAGGTGGTGAGACTCTGGAGTCGACTGCCCAAGGAAGTTGTGGATGCCCCTCCCTGGAGGTGTTCGAGGCCAGGTTGGATGAGGCCTTGAGCAACCTGGTCTAGTTGAGAGGTGTCCCTGCCCATGGTGGGAAGGCTGGATTGGATGATCTCTGGGGTCCCTTCCAACCTAAGCCATTCTATAATGCTATATAACAAAGTAGATGTCTCCTTGCCACAGCACAGCCAGTTGTGCACTGAGGGATGGGAAGTAATGTGCTCCTTCCTGACCACCAGAACCAGTCAACATGTACTCTGAAGCATAAGGCCTGATTATCTTTAGGCCATAATTCTACTTGCCCAGTTGCAGGTGGTATTATTGATACCTATAAAATAACTTTTTCCAGTGCATATATGTTTATATTACATTTTGTACCTTTATGGCCATTTTACGGATTCAAAATGCAACAAAATTAAATTAAAACAAAACAAATAACCTGTTTGATCCTCAATCCCACATCACTTCCCTAAGGACTCGGCATTATGTTCCCAAAAATTTTCTATGTACCTTACAGTAAATGATTTTCCACTTTCCTCTAGGTTTTTGGGGTTTTCACAGATGTACTTATAATTATTTTCATATTCCTTTGAGAGATCATCTTGTCTTGTAAAGATAGTGTGAAATGGGAGACCTTACATGAAATGTTATTGTTACAACAAAGCAGCTATGTTGCTGTTAATTCCCACTCACAATGTGAAGTCAGACACTGGTATATTCTGCTTCATAGGTTTTTAACCCTGAGATGCCAGTGATAGAGAAATAAGAATGATAGGACTGCTGGTTGCAGCTCCCAAATTGCAGGGATTCTGGATTGCAACGGGTGTCCAGAAGGCCAAGCTCATCTTTACAGTGCCTGTGTGCAGCCAGCTCCGTCCAAAAGATGTGGTGCTGAGGGACATGGGTTAGTGGGGCCCTGCCAGTGCTGGGGGAATGACTGGACTTGATAATCTTGAAGGTCTCTTCCAACTGGAATGATTCTATGATTCTAACCCTCAGTGTGGACATCTGCATCTAAGCTGGCTGTCCCAACCTCTTTTTGTAGCAGCTGGGAGGAATAGTCCTTCCCAAGCACCCTTCTTCTGCCCCTTTAGAGATGTGTTGAGACCGTGAGAGGACTTGCAGCCACCCTGGCCTGTGCTGCTCTCACTGAGGGGCAGAAAGTGGCTTGGTGCCTGGCTGAGGTGGAGAGAGCTGTTCTGTGCATGTTTACTGTGGGCAGAAGACACTCCAGTGTTCTCTGTGAAAATAAATTTACGCGTTCAAAACAAAATTTGACAGAAGCATATAGGGTTGTTCTCAGGAAAAAGAGATTCTAACCCTCAGTGTGGACATCTGCATCTAAGCTGGCTGTCCCAACCTCTTTTTGTAGCAGCTGGGAGGAATAGTCCTTCCCAAGCACCATTTTTCTTTCTTTTGACAGAACCATATAGGGTTGTTCTCAGGAAAAAGAGAGTGTTCTCTGTGAAAATAAATTTACGCGTTCAAAACAAAATTTGACAGAAGCATATAGGGTTGTTCTCAGGAAAAAGAGTTACTTTTGAGTTTTTCAAGGATTTTTTCCTGTTCTCAGTGAGAGTTAAAACCCCCCAAGAATGAATCTTCATAGAGTGGCTTGAGAGATCAGTGCCATTGATGAATAAGATATTGTTAGGAATTCCAGAGATAGAGATGAAAGTTTTGAATTAGTGGGAACTTCAGAAAAAGAGCTGTTTTGGGAAGAGTTCTGGGCAAGTTATTGGTGTTATTTTGAACTGCCCTCCCCTTACTTGCCTTCAGGAAGACCTGCTATCCAGAGGCTGCTGTGAAATCAAGATGTTTCTTGTATGTATTTGTTAAGACAGAAGGGGATATATCTCACCTGCAATTGTGCAATCCAAGGCAGCAGACAGCTTTGGTTCATTCAGACCCTTAGGAAATTATTGCCATAAACCTTTTCTAAACTGACTTAGAGGATGACTTTCTTCTGTGATTCTATGATTCTATGACTGCAATGGATTTATGCTGTCTCTAGAGAACCAGCTGAAAGTTCACCCTCTGTGTGGTCCTCTTGGGGAAGAAAAGCAGGCAGCACTGATGAATGTATTTTGAGGCAGTTTTGTAGAGACCATCACTGACTTCTGCCTAGCATAGGTGGTAGCACATGCTGGATGGGTCTCAAAGCAAGCCCTTAAGTCTAAACACAACGGTAGGAAGCTCGTGTAAAACTGTCCCATCTCGACACGAAGGGATGGGGTTTTCTCTGCACTGCCAATAAAAGGTGGCCAGCAAAAGGGTGGTGTGTGTCTTGCCTTGTCAGAATCCGACTTCAGAGATCTTTATCTGATGCACAGGATGCGTGCAGCGTGCTCTTCCCTGGGCTAAATGTCATCCCCCTGCTCTGCCTCACCTCTGCAGTTCATAGCTGAACCCGTGTAGAAGAATTGCTTCTACTCAGGGTTTTACTTGGAGTGGCCAGTGTCCTTAGACACTCCTCATCAGCATTAGTCTCCTAAATCTTTTTCCAAAGCAGTTCCTCTGAGCTGCTTCTCTGTCTCCCCGCCTCGTTTTGGTCTATTTTTTTTTTTAAAGTATATATGTGTATAATAAAGCACTGAGCTCCAACCGAACACACTCTCCCAATTAAGGTCCTACCAGAGCATAGCTGAGTGGAATAATTACCTCGCTTGTTTTACACAGAATACTCGATTAGCAGTTTGATCTGGGACTCAACATTCATCCAGAATATTTGGTCTTGTCTTTTTTTTTCCCTTTTGCAGCCCTCAGCAGCACATGAAAAGGCAGGTGTGGACTGTGCACGGCCAGCTCCAAAGATTCTAACAAGCAGCATAGTCTATCTGTTTCATCTTTTCCATTCCTCTTGTATTTGGAGGATTTTGCATCTGCTTTTCTTATTACCTTGACATCTTTATACCCATGGAAAGTATATTTTTTTTTTTCCTTGAGCCTTCCACTTAGTTGCAGCACACTGTGTAATGCAGTGCACAGGATGAAAGCCGTTATCTGATTTAAGTTTAATGTTCAAAAGTCCTCAAGCTGGTTTATCTAAAGATCCTCCCTGCATAATTGTATACTTAGAATTCAGCTGCAGTGTAATAGGTCAGGCGCTCTGTGTTCTGTCTGGAATTACAGAAAAGATACTATTTATTTTTAAGCAAATAGAAATGAGGGAAAAAAAAAAAAAAGGGGAAAAAATTACAACATAAGAAAATGTATTCAGCCAAGTTTCAGAAAAAACTACCCCAGGGTTTGATGTATTCTGGAATTAGATTGGATTTAAGGCCAGTGAATAGGAGAAAAATCAGCAGTCTGGAGAGATAAGGATTAAAATTCAAAAGTAATAGAAAGTCTTTAGGCAGCTCTAATCAAGAAATCAACCCTTTTGGGCTAGGTGCTGTACAAAAATGTCATACAAAGTTTCCAAGTGGTCCTGGGATTTGAATCGAGCTCCTGCATATATTTCCCTTTAGATGCATTTTCAAGCCACTTTATTAATATAATGAAAGCAAATTACTTAAATGAGAAAATGAGTTAGCTGATTTCAGATGATCTAAGTCAATCGGCTCCTAACCAGAATTGTCACTGTGCTCGTTCAGGTTCTCTTAATACGATCTTCAAATCTGAGGCTGAACATATTGTTGTTATGAAAAGTATTTACAGCCTCCAGCTCAAATACACAGTGAAAACACGGCAGAGAAGTAAAACAAATAAATCATAAAGACAAAGAAAGAGGAGAAAGGAAGCTCGACTATGTCATTTTATTGGGCGAACAGAAACACAGGGAGATTAATGGTTTCATTTGAAGTTACAGCACAGTGTGTGACAGAATCAGGAACAGAATCCAGGTCTGCTGTTGAAAATTGGATTTTTGATGGAAAAAGTCAAGCACTTTTTAAAATTAGGAAAATTTCACCTTGCCTCAGCCAGGAGTACCCTGCAAGAGATGTGGGAACTTGGAGGCAGAGGGAAGAGCAGTCTGAGCTCACGTAGGTCTCTCTCTGCCTATTTTCACTTCATTAAAGGATTCATTCCAGCCTTGAATTTCGTGGCTAGCTGATGAAGCTGATATTCAACAGTCAAAGCAGAGGTGTCAGGCCAGGAGGTATTTCACAGAAATTTTGTTAAAGGCATACTACATTGAACTGCTGTGAAATTTTATTTATTTTTACTGGAAAATATCAGCCCTTGTTAAAATGAGAGTTCAAAAAAATCTGAGATTTAGCATTTGCATTGACGGAAATCACTTCTCATACAGAACTGTGAAACTCCCTTAATTTCACACCTGTCAATACTAAACCACTATCTCTTGAAGATTTTACCAGAGAAAGAAAAAAAAAAATATTCAATAAAGCTTTTGCAGCATTTCTCAAGCAATCATGAAATGTCCTGGGGTATAATTAAGAAAAAAAACCTCACCTTCATGACATTTTGGGGGAAAATATATATTCAACTCTGCTCACAGAGTTCCAGAAAGGAAATTAATTCCACATAAAATGGTAGCCTCCTTAGACTAAGTAATGAGAACAACTGTCTGCTACGGAAAGACTGAAATAACAATGAGGGGTGGTGAGATTTTAATAGGCCATCCTCGCTACTCTTGTGGAGACAGGGATGTAAGGGGGAGTGGAGGAGGTAAAAGTCGTGGAGACCTTCACACCTTTCGTGGCCGTGGCAGCAATGAACAGACACAGAAGGGTTGCTCTGACCTCCCAGCTAGCATTGTAGGCTGCAGGCAAGTGGCCCAACTTACACAAAGGATGAGATCAGGGTTTAGGGTGCAGTTTTATAAAAGCCTGACTGCAGGTCTGCTGTTGAGCCAGCGTGACCAAGGCAGGCTGGTTTCCATAGCCAGGAGCACCTTGTAGGCATGCAGCTAGCAACACACCGAGCTGCTCCTCACTCACCAGCCCCACCAAGCTGGTGCCCAGTTACCAGCGAGCTCTCTGAAGTCAACCTTGAGCATAACTTCAAGGCAGGGCTTCAACTCACTCCTCCAAATGCTAAGATGCCTTAAAGCTTCTGCCACCAAACCCTCCTGACGTGCCCCCTCCTCTGGATTTTCCTGCTCTCCTGTTCAGCCTTCTTACAGAAAATACTGCTTTGCCCCAGGCAGCGAGCCTGTGTACATGGGCATCCACATCCATACCACTGTCTCTGCCTCTCTGCTTGCTCTCAGAGAACATTTGCCATGGGTTCTTTGTTATGTTTTCCTGCAGAAATCACTTGACTACTGAAATGTCACCGAAGTTTTTTCATCCACTTCTCTTTTGCAGCAGCAAGGGCGTAAAGGTGCCAATGGAAAATTGCTTTGGTACCTTGAACTGTAAATGATGCTGTTTTCATGATTCATCAAATCCGTCTGAAGCAGAGGTGGCGTGTCAGCAGGGCTAGGCAAAGTTTAGAACATAATAGGGCCCAAGAGGTGAGAGACATGTCTTTCATTTCAGTGGAGCATCTTTGAAGTGACTGCTGGAAATAATTAGGTTCCTTGATTTCCATTGCCATTTGGTGCTCTTCACGCTAATCAGAGTAACTGCACATTTGCATGAACTGGAGGGAGCAGAAGTATTTCTTATTAGAAAGAGCCCGTAACAAAGATAAAGGTCTCTCGGCTTCAGAATTGGTTGTCCCTGCAATTCTACACCACACTTCATGTCTGGCCAAAAATGAGGTGAAAAATGTATATTTAATATTTATTAAAGAGCCTCAGATCTTTAGAATCTTTAAACTTTGGTCCTGCTAAATATTCCAAACCCTTTTTATTTATTAATAAATGTTTCATTCTGTCTGTTCCAAAACCTGAATGAAGCTCCTAGGTCACACAGCCTGTGAGATGAATCACAGAGGGGAAATTGGATAAAATCTGATTTCTAATCATTTTGAAGGATTCTCTAAGGACTTCAGGGGTCCAGTGTTTAAAGAAGGGAGCGGGAGTTGTGGTGTCTGACCTTCCCCATCCTAACTCAGCATTAATTTATAGTTCTTTTATGATCCTGAGCACATCAGCTTCACCTCTCTGTATCTCATTTTATCTATATATAAAATTAGAAGAGTAAAAATATGACCCTATTTTACAAAGGTGTAACAGGTCTTAATAAATTTCTGATATTAAACTGCTGTGAAGGCTTTGCTGTATAAAATACAGGCTGTGTTCTCAAAAGAGTTCAGCTCTTATTTAGACAACTCTGCAAGATCCTGGGGCATGGAGGATGCCTTATGTCCTGAATCTTTGCAAATATCTGGTTATGAGAATCTCAGTGTTCTCTGGGAAATGCTGAGCTCTTAAAGCAATCCCTATTTTATTTGTATGGCAAAATTGGAAGTGCTCCTTTGAAAACCTGTCCCTAATTTGAGAAATCTGAATGTAGAGGAATCCAGTCCTGAAATCTCTTGATCCTGTAAATGAAAATAGTTTGAAAAGGGACTTGTCATGGAATTTTGGTTCTGTGGAAGACTCTTGTTCTCACTAAGGACAAGGGGAATTTTGACATGGCTTTCTAAGCAGCCAGGATGTTTCCTCCATGGGGTTCTTTACTGAACAAGTTTTAGCGATGAGGTTAGAGGAGAAAACTTGTTAGGCGAGACCAAGTAGCATTTATTTCAACAATTAAGAATGTCCCCTTTGCTTTTGATTTACATAGTTCCTTTTAAGTACGTTATTCTTTCTGCCAACACTGTTTCTGAAAAATGGGAGAAGGCGTTTGTTTCAGTTATTCTCAAGTGATGAAAGTAAAAAAATGTCACAGGGATTGAAGGACTGATTGATTGAAGCGATTGATGCTCTTGGTATCTGCAAAATATGTTGCTCTTGCCCTTTTCTTATATTCTGCTTATTCCTGCAGTGTGGAATGGTCCAACTAAGACATATTTTGAAGTCCACTTTTATCCCATGAACCTCTTGTATTTTCTTGTCTGCAGCCAAACCTCAGAGGTCAGGGAAATCAGAACAATTCAAATGAAGTCTTCTCCGACAAAAGCTGGTACAAAGGCCTCTACCTCCTGCCATCCTTGCAGGATCACTTATGTAGGCTGCAGAATTTCTACAGCCCCAACTGTGCCCAGCCAGCCTTCAGGACACTTGGGCACAGAAATCAGAATTTGTTCTTTTATTCTGGAGAATGAATGAAGGTTGTTTGCAGGGATGCTGTGTTTTCCATCCAGGTTGTCTTCTCCATCATTCTTTGGTGTTGCTATGAACATGGATTCATAAAAATGCTGCTATCTAGGAACACACATCTTTAATAATGGAAATTTAAGGCAGCTCCACTGGTATTCCTATTTTCTCTAAATTTTTACTAAACTGTCTTCAGTTTCTTTACAAGGTAGAGAGAACAATTCCAATGATCTGTATGGAAGGATAACAGGATGAAGGGGGCAAGGGGGAGCAAGCAGAGGAGTTAGAGCCTAGAGCTTTAGAAACACTCCAGAGGACGGAGACTACAAGGTAAAAAGTTATTTTTTCAGGATGCCAAAGTAAGAAGGTGTTTTAAAGCAAGAAATACTACCCCAGCACAGATGTTTCTATGATCTATGACAAGTATCCATTTGTTCTTGCAGAACTGTGAGATACATGAGCATAGTAGACTCAAGATAGAGCCATACAGGACATGCTACTTAAGCATAAAATTCATCTCCTCTTGCTTTACCGATGTAAAAATTTAGTATTGTCAAGGTTTAGAGCTGGGCCAGCACAGGAGCAAGTCTAAGCAAGAGCCTTTCTGCACACACCAATCCTTCTAGTAACTTCAAACACGGAGCATTATCGTTGCTGGAAGCAGAGACTGGCTGTGAAAATCTGCTATTTACTTCAGACAATGCAGTTACTTAGAAGAAACTGAGCTGAAACGCAAAATCACTGAATTAGTTCTGTTCTAACTCAAACCAGGACAGGTATTTTACCTAACCTGGCTTTCTAAGCTTCCTCTGTATTCAAGGGAGAGGCAGACAGCTTCTCTAACAAAGGTTTATAAAACTGGATGAATGACACTTTAGAGCCGTCCATCCATCTTTATGTTAATAATAAAAAAATGCCTGAACAACTGCCTTTAACAATTCATAATTCACATAAATTCAGATTACTGAAGTGAAACGGGTTGCATGTGAACTGTAGCAGTTGTCATCTTGTTGGAGACGGGCAGAATTACAGCCTCTGTTGTCACCAAATCCATGTGCTACAGCTTTCACCCAGCAGCTGAGTTTTAACTTTATTTAATGCGTATTCTGTGATGCTTCTTTAAAAAGAATTTCTTGTCCATAGTTAATTTGTTACCAGGTTTAGAGTGTGGGGGAGAAGCAGTCACGAGTTGCCTCCAGACCCATCAAGTGTCATGCTGGCTGGAGAGGAGCCTGTTTGGCTGCCTGAGATCAGCTATCTGCCACCTAAAATTTCTCCTCCCAAATCCAACTCAATCTGCAGCTGACCCAAAGACAAAGTATTAGTCACAGCTCCGGTTCTCCTGGTGCAGGTGGATCTCAGAAGGAATCAGTTCAGCCTGGATGTTGGCCACTTTTCAGTGTTTGGCCATGTATTTTCAGAAAAGTTTTTCCTTCTTTTGCTGCTTGTTTTTCAGGCAGAAAATCTCTGTGTAGACACTGTGGATTTCTGCTTGAAGTGAAGATGTTCTCCAGAGTGGGAATTTCTGTGTTCTGCTGACTGTTCATCAGAGCTTGTCATGAGTCCTTCATAGTGAGTGCCACGTTGCTTTCCCCAGCCCTCTAAAGGACAGGAATGCTTTGCCCCAATAACTGTTTGGGCAGAATTGTTAATTGATTGGAGAAATCCATCCAGAGTGTTAATTTTTTCTTAAAAAAAATAATTCATTCAAAAGAAGAAAACCATATACAACACATAAGCTCTTCTTTCCATATCCCAAAAGTGAAAAATAAGACATTGCTCCAAACCATATTTCACAGGCTTTTTTTCTCCTTTTTAGCCCAAGTTTCCAGACACTCATGCAGTGCCATTGAAATTTTAGGAGCATTGAAGTTGTTGCTAGTGAACTGCATGGGGCCGTCTTGAAAACAACGTCCGTTCACCAAGCAGCCTGAGGGAAGAAGCCCTCTCCTGCTAATTTTTTTTTTTTCCTTCTGAAGGTAGAATAAAAAAAACATAAGTGAAAAGAGAACAAAGCTTCTGAAGGTGCCTCCACATTTTTGTTTGGAAACAAAAACATTTATAAAGTTTTGCTTTAATTCTTTTAGTTCTTAGTTATAATTCTTTTTTTTTTCCAGCTTTTTAAATGCAGAAAATGGAGCCAAATTCAAAGACACAGTGGGAAAGAGACATAAGCTTGAATCATAGGGTTTCTAGTAGTTTCTAGTAAACATTTCTCTTCTTGCCACCAACAGAAAGGTTCCATGGCTGAATTTAACCCAGGGGCTGTGTGCTAGCAATCAAGACCTTTTGATCTCTGTAAGCTGATTCCCCAGTTCTTTACCATTTTGGAATTAAAGAAGGGAAAACAAAATAGCTTTTTTAATTAAACAGGAAAATCCTTTTGACCCAGTGCTGGGATGCTTCCTTGGGAACACCTGCAGAATGTCTTCAGTAGATTTATGAGTTACAAGTCTGACTTTCAGCTGCTAAAGAGTGCAGTTTGATTTATCAAGGTGGATGATTCCCTTACCTCAGGGAATCTCATTTTCTTACAGGTGGATTTTTCTTTTTACAGGTAATGTTTCCTTGCTTAAAGACAAATTGTTGAAGGCTCTGCTACGTATCCCAGTGGGGAGAGGCATCATCGGGGTAGGCTGAGAATAATACTAAGATTTTCAATGTCTCCAACAGACCCTGCACAGGTCCCAGGTAACAGCAAGCTTTGTGGTTGACAGCACATATGATTTTAATTCCTTGTGACTGGAAGCTGTTTCTAATTCCTCTATCCATGCTGGCTATTGAGTACTGGCTGCTCCAGTAGATACTAAAGGATATAGGCTCAAAAAATGAGGTTCTGGCTCAAGACCAGGTTGTACTTTAGCCAAATTCAGCTGTCTGAAAAAAAACAGGTTGTATGGATATATGCTGAGGTGGGAATGTTAGAGTAAATGCTCTGATCTTTTGCAATATCAAAGCTGCACCATTGGTATTGAATCTGGGATCTCTCCTGTTTTAGTGAAATAGGAGAGACCAAGGCAGATCATTATCCACCACCAGCTGAGGCCTTCAGCTGAGAACCTAGAGCTCTTTTCTGCCTCTCCTGTTTTGGGAAAGATTTGGATCCGAGGTGATATGTGTGGGGAGCAGTTTCCACACATTCCAAAATCAGAGAATACAGTTGCTCTTAGATGATGTGGGGTACTTAAAGGCAAGAATAAAATGGTATTCAGTGCAGACTGCTTTCCTGAAGGAGAACAGAGTCCTGTGATCTTGCTGAGGCTTCACAGCTGAGAAGTAGCTGTTGCCCAGGGGGTGTGAGTGCTTACAGCATGTAACACACGCATACAGCTAAAAGATGGTAGCCTCTTGTGGCTAGAAATGTGGTCAGCTGAGAGTGGACTTTGTACATGACCTGTGTGTCTTCCTTCTCTCAGCTGTGAACTTCATCCTCCAAACTCCTCCATGAGAAAGGGCAGTGACTCCTGGACTTGCCTAAAATCATAACTGTGGCTTGTGGGGGATTGGAGAAGGTGGCAGCTGAAACAAGGAATTGATCACAAGCCTGCTGATAGCACCATGGTGATTAGAATAATCTGCTATATCTCCAGATAGGTGTAATTCCACTCTTTACTCAGCCTTTTGTCTGCCTTGTCTTCTGAGATAGCAAGCTCCTTAGAATGGGTACCACCTGATATTTTATATAGCACTTAGCAAAATACAGCCCAGATCTCACTGAGCCTCTAAGCATTACCATAATCAGTGCATTAAGGGTCATTTTTTTTCAGACAGGGATCTGAAAATAACTTTGAGGAGTCTTATTGTAATGGAAGTTTTCGTTTGCCACTCTCTGGAGAGGAGGTGGAGAGGTGGAATTTATGGTCTCTGTCTCACACGCAGAGTCGCGTTCCCGTGTTGAATCTTGAAGAAGGTGTAAGATCCCAGCTCCCCCCAAACAAGTGGAGCATCCTGGGTATTCTGGAGGAGAAAATAAATGTTTTGAAAGAGCCAAGATATTTAGCTTTGAAAACCAGGTACTCAGCTGGCCAGCATTAAAATTAATTTAATGGAGTGTAAATTAACATACTTGACACTTTTTTGATCATTATTCATAGACAATGCTGACCAATGGAAAGAAAAGGTTTTTTCCCCCCCATGAGATAAGGGAAAAAAAATTGACAAATTTTCCATTCCCATCCCATGGGGTGCTTTCTGCTTCAGGAGTCAATGTAATACATCAAATTTAGCTCTTTAAATATTAAGCATTGGCATAAGCTTTTGCATATAATAAACTGACTTTTCAAAAAAAAAATGTTTCATCCACTGACACTGGAATGCGTAAAGAATTTTCCTTTCAAATAATCTGTGGAAGTTAATTAAGTTCACTCAGAGTTTATAGCAAGGATTCTCTAAAAAGTACAGAGGAATATTTATAACCTAGTCCAAAAATGCAACACGGTGAAACTTTTGATATGTTGATAAGTGATAAGAATGTCATTTGAGGTTTATTTTTTTAATAATAATTTAATTGTCATTGTAAAATGCCTCATAGTTGGGACAGATTAAATTGCCACAAAACCCATTACTGAAATTCATAACCCCCCATAAATGTAAAGTGTTTGCTGCTGTGCCATAAATAACTGCACTCGTTCCAGGAAAATGAGGTGAAGGAAATAAATTAACAAAATCCAAACACATAGGACATTAGGTTGCAACAACTCGCTGTAGAGGCTGCTGACGGGAATTCATCTGAGCCCAGAGGAGAGGCAAATTCAATGTTTAATTATGGCCTCAGTAAATCATAGCCCCTCTGTGTGTTTTGCCATATTGACGTGGTTCAAAGATTATTTCAGAGTCCAGCTCAATAGCTCTGGTAAAGTATGTACATTTCAGATGTCATTATGCTTGAAAAGGTCTGAAGAGCACAATATTTCTCCAAAGATGTGTAGGATCCACTCACGGTTAAATGAGAGGAGGTAAATCAATTTTTCTTAGTCTCATGCAAAAGACCCTGGGTCTGGTTTTCCATCATTTGCACCCTTGGTGGTCGGTTACCTTGTGTTTGGTGGGGGTGAAGATACAGTTCTATTTCAGAACTTCCATCAGTTTAAACGGCCACATAAGGTCCAGACCTCTGGAGGATCTGATCTTTTATCTGGAGCATGGTATCAGCCTGGAAAAGGAATCAGGTTGCTATGATGTGTGTTGGAAAGAAGATGGGAAGGCTGGGAAGGGACATAGCGGGTGGGAAAGGGAGATTTTAAACAACTTAATTGTCACACAGAAATGGCATCTGTAGTAAACATATTGAACTGATAAACAATGCAGCTGCTACAGATTTCACACAGAGAAGTAAATGCCATGGCCATATGCAATTCATTACCTGCATTAATTAGGGAACAAAAAAACAAAAAAAAGGAAAGGAATTGT
>NW_008590268.1:39370-46919 GCF_000691845.1 Merops nubicus
GAACAAATTGGATCATCAGAGAGAATCTGTGAACTGCACATCTGTCCTGTCCCAGGACTGCACAGAGACGTCCTCTGCTCTCACTGCTGGCCAAGGCAAGAAGGTGCCAGCACCTTTCCTGCTCCTGGATAACGCCCTGGGCACAGCTACTAACTTGTTAACATTTTCAGAGTGGAGGGAAGAAAGAAAGAAAGAAAGGCAAGAAAACAGTGGGAAATGAATTTTCAAATGCCTGTTCTGGGTGAGAATGCTCAACCCAGTTTTCCAGCCAGGTCCCTCTCTTGACCTGAAGTAAAATTCCACTGGTTCCAAGTAAAATGAAACCTCTGTATGACACTTGGATTACAAGGCATCCCCCCAAAATGGTGCTGGTCCCTGATTTTGAAGTTGGAATAGACTCCAGCACTGATGAGAGGCACTGGAGGCACTTTGGAGTGTGGAGGGCTACGGGGATGGAATATTTCTGCTTCTCAGCCAATTACCACCTGGACCCACCAAGCTGGTCTCCCTTCCACATTTAACAAAAGCAGCAGGAACTCACCTTGAAGAGACTTCAGATCCACTCTTGCAGACATGAAATAAAACTAAAAACTCCTTATTAGTCAGTTGGAAACTCAGTGACAGCCGCTGAAGAATAAAAAGTTAGAAAAACTCTCAGCTTTTAAATAGGGTTTCATGTTAGTACTGTAAATTAATGTAAATGTCACTTTAAAAGGGAATATGGAATAAAAACCTAATAAAGCTGCACAGCACTGCAGGGGTGGTGAGTAAATTGAGGGAATATTTGATTAGATTTCAAATGCTGCTCTTTAATTTGTATGCTCTTACTATCTCCCCCCTGCCCCTCCCCACGCTTTCCTCATCTGCTCTATCTGCTGCTGCACAGTGAATTCTACAGTCCTACCTAAAAGGTCTCTGTTATTGCTGTATGAAAAGCTACATTAGCTGGGACTGGTGTGGTGACAGCTTCCTCCAGGCTGTGCTCCAACAGCAGATGGGGAGGCATGGACGGTGGGAATTCACTCCCAGTGCCACCGTCTGACACTAGCAAGGAGACTGTTCTACCCTGTGCCCTTCGTGTGCTAACCACCAGGGAGTGATTCCAGCCCAAACATGCCAGAGCCATGCTACCATGATGGAAGGCAGGTAAGTGGAGGAAACTCCTTTTGGTAGTTGCATCTCCCTCCTTAGAGCAAAGTCACGCTGGTGTTAAGAAAGGCTGGTAGCTTCCAGGGTAAAGTGTGTTGGTAGAGACCTGGAATCCTAGGAGCAGGATGCTTTCGGATTAAATGGAAGAGTTTTAAGGAAATGGAATTGAGAGATTTGATGAACGTTCCCATGGATTGTCTCTCTGTAACTCCTGCAGGGCAGGTACCTGCTAATGGTACTGGTGTTGTGCTGCAGGAACTGGGACAACCTGTAGCTCATGCCCACAGTGACCCATTTGCACAGGCCTGGGATATCCCAAGGTCCCTTTTCTTGACCACCAAAACTTTGCAGTCATTTGGTGCCCTCCAGGATAACAGTGCCAAGATAGGAACACAAAGCAAAAACTCCTTGTCAAGGGGTATGTTCCTGCTTTTAACAGCTCTTGCCCTGGCAGAAAGCTCTGTTCTGCTTTAGCAACAGCAACCCTGTAGGAAAGATAATGATCTGAAATCTCTGTGGCCTTTAGCTACTTCTCTTTTGCCTCAGTGAACTGCTATTGTGGATTCGCTGGGGCTGCAGACTTGTTTCCTCTGCACTGCTCAGCTCTTATCTTCATTCCCTGAGCTTTGGCTGGACTTGCAGAAGAAATGTGCTTAAAGGCTCTTCTGTCTCAGCCAGAGTGTTATCTTGGCATTGCTGAGCCTTTGCTGCTCTCTTCCCAGGTAGCATCAGTCACGTCCTTGCAGTTTGAAGCTAGAAACTATCTCCTTCATCCTTATACATATGATTTCTTGAGTTGAGGAAAGATTGACCTCTCCCTCTCCTCTCGATTCCCCTGCTGCTTAACAGACTGGCAGAAGTGATGGACTCTTTGCTTTTCTCTTAGAGGTCTGAGGGCTGGTCACATTCATGCTTCCTCAGATAATAATACCAACAGTAACAAGCGTGTGTTTCTCATTTTCAAATCCATTGCTTCCAGGAAGCCAGGAAACCGTGGGAATGTGGAGATGAGACTAGTCAAGATGAGGATTCTTAGCAGTATTTCATTATTCCTTACTAATTTCTTCAACTACCAGAAAGTGCTGAAGCAGCGTTTAAGAGTTCCTTCAAAATCAGGCTGACTGTATTGAGCAGCTAAAATTGCATCCTGATGGGTGGAGAAGCAAGCAAAGACAGAGGAAATTCCCATTAGGAAAATACTCAGTCTTAATGAGCCAGCAAACCTGCCTCCCTTTCTGCAAGGCAGTATCTCTGAACCTCAATGCCTATGTGGGATTTTAGTTTTAGTGTTTGTTTCTGTTGCTGTCTTTAATGCCCAGGGACAGATAAGATTGACAAGCAACGTAAATTAATGATGCATGGGCTGTGTTCTGCTTGAGTGGGAGAAGAGATGGAAACAGGGAATGGGATGATTGCTGCAGTGCAAAATTTGGCCATATGACACATCAGTTTTGCCTTATCAGGCTGCTATAAGAGCTGTGATAAGCACAAGTGAGACTGACACTTTTCTTATGCCTTTACCCACACAAAGAAAACATGAGTTATTGGACACTGCCAGGTGATCTGACTCTGTCCAGGGACATTACAAAAATTGCTGAAATGGCCAGTTCACTGCTAACAGACTTTTTGTAGGTATTAACCCTTCTTCCTCAAAGTTGGTGTCTAGCATTGGTCAGCTAGTCATGACTCAGGGTTGTTTTACAGCTCCTGTCCCAAAGCTAAATTTATAGTAAATGAGAAAGGATCAGGACATTCAGCAGAAACAGACTGAAGCAGAAACTTCTAATGAGTTTTTCTTGGAGATCATCAAACCATCAAAAGAAACCTCAAAAAAATCTATTGGAAATACAGAAGTTGGCTTTTCTTTGATGTTATCCTCTACACAGCCAGAGTAGTCACAAGAATTGCAAAGGGAAGATCACGGAGGAATGGCAATATTCAGCTCCTCCCTCCCATCTCAAAGGATGGAGCTGACTTTGCAGGACACTGGCACCCTTGTAGGTGTGTAGAAAACAGTGTTGGGTTTGCTGGTTGGTTGGGTTGTAAAAGTCTTGGCTCAACAGCTTGGCACTGTGTTGGCAGAGAAGGATGTCAGGCTCAGGAAGGCTCCTTGTTTATGTATGCATGCAAACAGCCTGAGCCCCAGGGAGATCTTCTTGGTGACTCTCATGCTGTTGCACTGCGTTGGCTGGGTCTTCTTTTATGTCTCCTGGTTCACTTAAATTTCCTAGCCCTGGCCAGGAAGAATCATGGTTACTACACGGCCTCTAACCTCCCTCCTTTCATCTCTTTCAATCCCTCTGGGGCACTTGTCTCCCACACTGAAAACAGCCTCTGCCTTCCTCCTCTGGCTGTTATTTCCAAGGACTGTCGACTGCTTTTTCTTATCTCTCTCTCACTTCTTTCATTCTTCTCTGAAAACTCGTCAATCAATCCCAATTGTTGCAACAACCAGTGGGAAGCCTCTAACCTTGTTGTCATTGACTTGAATAATGCAAATATTAATGAGTGGAAAACTCATTAAGAGGAAGCAGGAGAATTCTCGCTGACAATCCACCTCTGCTGTACTGCAGGTGGATCCTGTTACAAACAGGAGAAAAATGATCAAGCTTTTAATTCCAGCTCCACTGGCATACTTATATCTTCTCCACAGCCTAGATACTCTGTCATCCATGTGGCCATATTTTTAAGAGTGATGCTCTGCTTGCATGTTCTAGACAATACGTTTTGAAACTTATTAATCAGGAACTGTCCAATCCCTTTATGCTGAAGCATCAGTAAAACAATTACTTCAAGGCTAAATGAGATCCGCCGAAGAATCACTTGATTAAAGTGAGAATTTACAATAAATACTTCAAATATTTTATTATTGATGCTCCAGGGAGAAAACAAGTCTGATTAAGTCAAAGAAGGGGAAAAATATTTGAATTTGAATAAGTATGATGGACTGGCTATTGTGATGGTGTAAATGAGTAGAACTCCAATGAATTCACTGTATCTATGTCAGTTTGAGTGAGCTGAGTAACAGATGTAGTGTCTTACTTCTCACTGATTCAATGGGATATTGTCTAAAAGGAACTGGGAGAAAATGTTTGCATGCCATTCATTGCTCTGCTCCTTTTTGGAGAAGCATTTCACATGCCTCTTATTCAGGTACCCATCTTTATTCTAGGGCTCCTAAGGTTTAAATGTATCACAGAGTGCTTGTGAATCTTAATGAGCAGTATTCAGGAAATGTCATTTCTTGAAAGTTGATGCCCAGGTGCAATGGCTCATGCAGTACAGCAGAAGTATTTTCAATTTCTTATTAACACTGTATGGGAGAGATAAGGAGTAATCATTAAACACAAACGTTTATTTAAATGCAGAGCTGAGGTGGATGCTGTAAACACACAAAAGCCAGAACATTACACAAGATGAAGGGTCAATATTTCCAAGCTTGGAAGTTTTAGGGCTTTACATCCCAATCCAGAGACTCAGCTAAGATAACACCCATGCTGAGTACCCACAGATCTCTTTTCCATTCTGCATTTCTGGCCCCTGTACTGTTTCTCACACATGTGTCATTCAGTGTGATACAGCATCAGAGACAGGTAGAATAGAAGTTACAGACTTTAATATTTCCCTGTGACCTGCTAAAAGACATAAATGACCACGTACTATTTCTGCCCCTCTCAATTGCCTTCAGGCTCTTTGCTTTTCCTCTGCAGCATTCAACCTGCTGGTGACAAGGTTTGGCTCTTGTAATGTTTTGTTTTCTGTCTGGCACAGTAGGGTCTCAATCTTGATTGGAACCTTTCCTTGTCATAGGTCTTAGCAGAAACAGCAAAAATACCAACAGGAAAAATTGAGGAAATGCGATTACAGGATCTAAGAGCACAGGAACTTGTAATGCAAGACAGCATGACATCTATAGGTTGGAAGAGCAACACTTTTCAGGGTATACTTCTGCAGTCAGTAAACTGGGAATCTTATTTTTCTACCTTTCCTTGTAGTGGAAGCATATTGCTGCCCAAAATTGTGTTTAATCAAAGTGTTGGGCTTTTATATGGTGACAGAACTGCATAAAAGCAAAGACAAGTGGATCTTAGGCCATCAGGTGTATGAAAAACAGTTAGAACTCTCAGTCACCACTAAAAAAAACTCACAAAACATCAGAAGAATTTTTCAATGTCTGAATAAATTCAGCTTTTTATTTCACCCGCAGCTAACCTTAAGGTGGCCCAGTACCCGTATAGTTAATAAATAGGGGGTTTCTTCCCCTCCAAAAATCAAACAGTAAATCTTATAATTTACAGGGAACAATCTGGAAAAAATTTACTCGTAACAGTATTTTCAAAGAAACATTTTAATCTTCAATAATTAGGGAACAGAACTAGAATGCCTTCTCCACCATGATTAAAGGCTAGGTTCTCCATGGCAAAAATACATAAACCTCAATCCTGATGTTCAGTATAATGTACCTAAACCACATAAAAGGCCTTGGTGTCACTGCAATGATCTTATGTGTTGCTCACCAAACGAACTAATGCTCTTCTTGTGTTTTTCATAGCAAGAGGTGTATTACATTTATGCTTTCAACACTGATTGAAATTAATTGCATTTTTTATGAGTTACATGGTGGGGAGAAGCCATGTAACTGAACTGGAACTAAAAATGAATAATAATTTAAAGTTCTTTCCATGATTTTTTCCCTTAGGAAGATGTATATAACACAGCTTCCAAATGGAATGGGCTGAGAATTTTCAGATAATCAACTTTCAGTTCAATTTCAGAAGAAAGAAGTTACTATAAATTAGTAGCTGAACTTCTGCTGAAACACACTCCCTATAAAAAGGAGGAATCCTGAAAGTTCACTAGGATTGAAATGCACTCATGTATTTCAGATTAACAATCAAACAGAAACAATTAATTATTTTTATACTTCATAAAATCACAGAAGAAAACCTGAAAGAACATTAGCATTTTATTTATTTTAAGTAGAATGAATATATTTTTAAAATATTTCAAAATCTTAAGTGGTAAAAGCCCTTCTGTTTATGTTTAGAAAAATCAGTAAAAAAGTCCTTTCCAGTCTAGCAGGCAGTGTATCAATATCACATAGCTGCTAGCAGACACAGAACTGAATGGAGTGGAAAATTAAGTGGTTGGGTTTTTGTTGGTTTGGTTTGGTTTTTTTAAGATATTAATTTATTACTAGAACATCTACCATGGGATATGGAGAATTTGCTATTTCTCTCTAGCTTTCTCTCCAGCATGGATGTCTGTCTAAAAGACAGTCCTAAGGTACTGAATAGCATGTTACAATTTCATGAGAGCACTGTTGACTAAATCCCTTCCTATCAATGGAAGCTATGAATCTCTGACGTTCCCCATCTCAGGCAAATAAGGGCAATGTCTGTGGTTTGGAACATAACATCTAATGTCAGATTCAGTGGCTTGAGACACACTGAAATATCTCATGAGGATAATGATTTTATATAGAAGCAAATTAGTCTGACAGCTGAAGTACGATTGTCTCCGTAATGGCTCACAACCAATTATATATATTTTTCTCTTTATAAGCAGTGGTTACATACCATCAGTAAAATGTCTCACTAATGAAATAAATCAGGAAGGAGCAAAAATGAGTCCACTCTCCAATGTGTGTGTTCCCCATGAAATGCTCCTTCTGTTCTGCTTCATAAACCGGCGCTGCGTCTCCCAAATATTTACGGATGCAATGCACAGAAATCCCCTCGATCCATTTTCGGTGCTAGTGGCTCATCCTGGGCCTTCCTTATTGTAATGCAAAGAGTAGAAACCACATCCCGTGGCAGGAGATTAGGATTCAGTGTAGGACTGAACTGCCCATGATTCAACCATGCTGATTCTGGCTTCTTTCCAAAGATTGCCTGCCATTGCACTGGGGGGTTCGAGGTCTCCCCTCTGCCCCTCTGACTCGGCTGAGCCTTCCAGAGCTCCATGGCTGTTGCCCCAGGCTATGTTTCTATTTTATTTGTAATCCTTTGAAAGCAATAGCCAGTTCTGGCAGATGAATTATATTCTGTCGAGAGGCAGCAGGGGATGGCTGGGACCGTCTCTCTCTCCCTCTCTCCCTGAATTCTAATTTAAAGAGAGGAAACAAGATTTCATTGAATTTTAACAAATTAACCATTAATCACTTATGAAAACCTCCTGATGAGGACATGGATCGCCTGGGTTATGAATGGGAACAGCTTCATTTCGCTGTGATTGTTCGACCAAGTTAATCCCCAGCTCTATTTCTTCACCTCCATCATGCTCCTCACCTTGTTCCCTGTCTCCCTCCTTGCTGCTTGTTCTTGTCTTCTTCCCCCCATCTCCACCCAACACACACCCCCTGCTCGCTCTTGTCCTCTTCCCTGGATGCACGGCACCT
>NW_008590268.1:46950-57267 GCF_000691845.1 Merops nubicus
CCATCTCGGAATCATTTTGGATGTCGTGCTGAATATGGAAATTAAGGAAAAAACAATGTCTTCCGCTGGCTGTGTGGTGTGAATATTTATGAGGGAGCCAGCGAGGAAGCTAAATAGGAGCTGGAGTGAGCCAGCCAGCGAGGATGGCAGCTGACAAGGGCTCATTCAGCAGCACATCCTCGGCTGCTGGCAGCATCCCAGCAGAGTGGGGGCTGTGTGAGTGACAGAGCAGCAACATCCTTGCCTGGGCAACACAAAAAAACTAAGTTGCAGCTGTTTCTCTGCTTCCTTTTTATTCCTCCCCTCTCCAGCTGATCAATTTCAGCTACAAAAATAATAATAATAAGAAAAATCCTTGGATGTTTTTCAGCTGCAGCAGACGATTAGGCCTTAAAAAATCAATGTTTATGTTCAACAGGGCTATAAAACCCAATGCTTCCCTCCACTTATCAAATCAGAATTGGAACCAGAAAAGCCCCTTGGCTTGTCATACAAGGGGTCAGGGATGGTGGCACGTGGTGATGAAAATCTCTCTGAGTCCAGACTCTCTCCTGTGCTGTTTCTCCTCCTGCTGCTGTATTCCTGTGCTCAGTAGCAAAGTGTTCGCACCAGGGACATGTCATTCTGCTCTGCCCCACACAAGGGCCCAGAACCTGGATGGGTGGGTGGGGAAAGATGGTGTAGGTCTACCTTTTGGAGTCAGACCCAGATGGAGCTCGGACAAATGCCACCTTTACTTTTCCCCTTAAAGATAAAACAGATCTAGGAAGGAAACTGATCTGGAGCTGGGTTGGACATAGGCCAGCTTGGGTAGAACAAAAGTCCTGAAGCACCTCATTGATCCTTCTGCTTCCCGTGAGGTCTGCAGAATCCTTCTCCTTGCATACACATTTCTGGTCATGGAGCTGGTGTTTTCTGCTGGTTCTCATCCTTTTCCCACCAAGCCTTCAAAAGAGGAACCTAAAGCCTATGGTAATCCACAGACCAACAGATGAACTTGATGGCAGAAAGCAATCTGAAATATAAAATAAAAGGCAAGAAGGTGAATCTAATGAGGTGGATAAAAATACCAGTGTATAAATCTCCTGGGGTAGTATAGCTGGAATGTATTAGAGGTGCCATAAGAAAAAGTGGCTCTGCTGTCTGGTATTGTAGCAAATAAGATGTCTGGAACATGCCATAAAACTTAAGGAACCAAATCACTGCAATATAGGACACTTTAAAATTAAAATTGATTAGGCTATCTATCTCCATTGATAAATGGCACTGAAATCCTTATGGGCAACCTAGGCAAAATCATCCTAAGGCCACTCCTAAATTTTGTTCCTTTGCTCATCCTCTAGTTGTTAGGGACATTTATGTGAATTGTGTTGGCAAAAATCAACTTGAAAAGACAAATCTCATTTTTCTTACTTCCAGTTGCAGACACGGCTGCAACATAAGATGCTTTAGAGAAATCTGAATATCTCTGTGTCCCCAGATGGATCACTATTTGATTATTAGTCATGATTAGTCATTTTCCCAGTTGTTCAGTCACTTTGAAGACCTTTCCTCAATCATAGCTTGTATTAAATCTCCACTTATTTACTCAATGCAATCCATCAGTCATTTTGACAGTGAGAATTTAAAAAAAAAACCTTGAGGAGAGCAGAAGGCTCATTCCAGACTTGGCTTCAGCTACATGAGTAAAGCTACCCCAGAAGTACGTTACATGGGAGGTACAATGTCTGGGTTTGTGCACTCTGCATGCATGTTGTCCCCAAATTTGGACCAGAAGCACATAGTTTCATTAAAAAGATTTGTGGGGGAAGTACAGCTAATTGAGATGACCATTAACTATCTAATGTACAAAGTCATTTAAAGCTCAATATTTTATTTAATTATGGTAAATTAATAAATACAAAGTGCAGCCACTATTGTATTTTTAATTCTACAGTAGAAAGCTCTAAGCAATGAATAAATGCTTTGCTATTATCATTTGTGAAACTGCAGATAAATAGGGAAGTAGCTTCCCAGGTAGATTGTAACTGTAAAATACATTAATGGCTTGGCTCCATAGCTGCAGAAATGGTGTAACATCACAACAACGACTCACTGCTTCTGGATAGCTCTGTAACAAAACCCCCCAAACACCAGAGCTGGGAAGAGGCCATTATTTAAATAGCTGTCTTATTTCATGTAATTTCAAGTTCAATGGTGCGGCAATTCTGCAGTATTAGATCTACTGAATGATTATTAAAATCACACCTATTCAAGATTAACCATGAATTAATTATGAGAGGAATTCAGAAATTCAGCTACCTTCTGAGCTAGGCTCTGGGGTAAGGATAGGGTGAGTGTCAAAATCTGGCTTCACCTCTTGTGAATTTGTCCAAGGGTAGGTTCCTTTTCATCTCAGCAGCCACACAGGCCAGGTGATTACTTGCACCCTGAATGTGCATAAGGGCCACATCTAATAAGGCAGATGAGTCATGCCCTAGGTATGTACTTCTCTCTCTTGATGATGAAGGGAGTCTGGATGATTAACTCAGACATAGGGAATGACACCTACATCTAGTCAGAATGAGTCCCCACTGGGGAAATCTAAAGCATTCAATCACTGAAGGAGATAACAAGCTCATTGTGGGCTTGAGCCCTTGATGTCCCATCAAACTGGAATTTGCAGAGTAAATTGCAGAGAATTTGTTAGAGTTCAGATGTTGAGTTGTACTCTACAGATAGAGCAAATCAGGGCCTGGCATTACCTGTGTGATAGTGAGGCTTGGTATTGTATTGCAACCGAACTCATCCATGCTACCTCTGTTCCTCTTTTCCTTCATCTCTTGGTTCTGCTGGGACTTCTTTTCTCCTGTCAGTTTTATACAGGAGTCACTCAGGTATTATGGCAGTAGGTAGTTTTATGTAGACATAAGGTAGCTGGACAGACAAGCAAATGGTGGAATAGGTCCAGATGTTTCTGCACATAGCAAAGAGAGAGATCAAATCATTCATATTTCTCTGTCTACAAAAGGTTATGAGAAGGCAGCCACTATATGTCAGACAACCTGGCTCAGAGAAGGGTCCTTTGGCAATGGGAGGGACATCAGTCATTTCTAGTAAAGGAAATGCTCCTTGGTAGAGCTTCACTTTGCTCTGTAGTCTCAAAAGGGAAGATGCAGGTATTTATGGCACATTGGTCACAGTTTCCTTGGCTGCTTGCAATAATTCATCCATACAGCTCCTCATGGACAGTGAACATCTCTGCTCTGTCTCCATTCCATTTCAATTTCTCAGCACAGTAATGGATGGAGTGAGCTCTAAGAGGCAAAGGTGAGTCAGGAGCTGCCACCCAGGTCACTCCCACCAGCAGCAGCTAAGCAAGCCTGGAGAGATCAAAAGTGGTGAAGCCCTTTTCATCTTGGCTTCATCCCCAAAGTCATTTCTGAAGTTGCAGGATCTTGGGGAGGGAAGGAGGGTCACATTGTCAAAAAATCTCCCATGGATAAAAGCTGAGACCATTCCTTTGCCAAGAGAAGTGGATGTTAAAATCTGAGCCTGCACTTCCTTGCTCTGTTACGTGAGCCAAGAAAAAAAAATCCAGCTTTTTTTTTTAAAAAAAAATCAAAGAGATAATTCATTATTGAAGCCCACTGTCAGAACCAGCTACAGGAGCGGGCAGTGCTGTGTGTGTTTAATCCCTTCTCTGCTAGCAACAGAGAACCCAAACTCTCACTGTTGGTAAAACTTTTATTTACTACAATGACAATCACACAGACATGGAAGAAATGAAGGCGTGGTGTAGACTCTGAGCTGTTAGCTTGCCAAACCTTCTTTTCTGCCAAGGTCTTGCGTATGTAGATCCACTCTTTCACCTCTTTGTGGAACCAGTTACTACAGTGTCCAGCTACCAAAGGCATTATATAGAGCGTTAGGTGTAAATGATATAGTAGGTGCTCTTCAGTGATGTGGCTGAAGCTCTCTGGAGCTAGCTCTGGTGTATAGGCACTCCTCAGGTAGAGCACTTGCTGCACGACAGCTCTTTCAGCTTGCAGCAAGGCCATGATGGTGTCTTCTTTAGTCTCAAACCTATTGTACTTCCCCTGCCTGCCCAAAGATGCACAAGAGCCAAACCAAGACTGTGCTCATTAAAAAACACCCATCAGCTGGCAGAAATGAAGGCTTGCACCCCTACTTGGACATGGCTGCTTTAAAGGGATTGTACTGGGGGGCTGGTGCTAAGCAAAGGCCACCACTTTGGAGAGATGCATGAATTTGTACTGTAATTACTGTTATTCTTTCAGCTCTTTTTTTTTACTTCCTCACTTGTGAAATGGCCTTGAAATAAGCCCAGCTGGAGAGGCATGTATTGTATTTTCTCATTAGGGTTTGGCTTTCCCCTCCAACTCCTCCTTACTGTTTCAAAATGTCTCCTAAGCAAAATGTGAAGTCACCAGTGTTCCAGTGGGCTCAGCATTTGGCAGAATGAATTTGTTCATTGCTAATTAAAACAAAAGATTTCTGAGGCGCTTTCCACTTTGGTTTATTAGCTTTCCTGTGTGGTAGCAAATCGGAGCCCTTGTTACACTGTCAGCAGAATTATTTTTATTATTATTATTTATTATTTACAGTACAACTTATGACTCACTTCCTATTTGGTGGATCTTTCACCATCTGTTAAAAAAAATAATAGTAGTCATTTTCTGAAATATTATTCTAATTCAAATGTTAAAATAGAACCATATGAAGCCAATTAAATAGAGTGTGTGTTGTTAATCTGAGTTACTTCAGCTCAGCTAAAGAAAAAGTAAAAAAACTAAAAGGATTGTGAAAGGCCTAAATGTACAGCAAAGATGCAGACTTCAGAAATCTGTGGAGATTCTGCCAACAATTTCTTGGAATTTTAAATTGATGAGAAAAGAAATGTAAATATGTCATCTTCTAGGCTAGGTTTAGGAGTGGGTGTGGATCCAAATCTGGATATAAGATTGCAACTCCAGACCAGGCTTTATGTGGATCCTTGAAAGAATAGAAAATTTGATTTTTAATCCCTTTAATATTTAGTGCTCTTAGCTGTTTTTGTTCTTACTCTGAGTGAAAAAAAAAAAAAAAAACAACAAAAAACCTTGATCTGGTTTTGTTGCCTCCACCTGAGAGTTTTGTGTAAGCTTATGACTAATTAACATGAAGTTCCCAGGCGGTGCTTCTAACGACGTTGCCCCTGCCTGCAGAAGTCAAGGAGAGATGAAGCAAATACATCATGAGGAAATGATGGTGGTCAAGCAGGAGTCTGCTATCCCTACGGCATCCTGATCAAGAGCAGCCACACTTCAAACATGTGTGTGTGAGCAATTCTTTGGGCTTTAGATCTCTGAGCTTGGGTCAAAGCATAATTGAAACAGGCAGCATTTTACCTGCTCTCATACTGGAGAGTTTTTCTTATGATACCTCTGAGGAGCGTGTACACAGGGGTTACTATTTTGACTGAATCTGGGCTAAGCTTTACAAAGCCTGAGCCTGTCTTTGGAGGAGAGGGGTGTGAATTTGGGGGATATCAGTTTGTCTCACCTCATGAGGGCAGTGATGCCATCACCACACGTCTTACATAGAGAACGGAGTCACCCATCTCGTAGGCAAATCAGACCACCAGAAGTTTAAATAACTTTCTAGTAGTGTCTGCCCTTCTCTGTCAACACCTAGAGAGAGCTCTGATAACCACAACCCAAACCACACCTCCCCAAAAGGACAAATATTTAAACACCATGGATTCATGAAAATTGAGCTCTTTTTTTAAGGCTTTTTCATCAGTTTTTCACGATAGGACAGAAAGGCCTATTGAAAACCAGTCTCCAGTGAGACATCCTTGGCTTCTTGGGCTGGGGATGGAGGCAGAAGGGTTGGGGTGCAGCAGCACCATCCATTTTGGGGAACAGAGCTGGGTGTCCCCCAGGCAGCAGGCTCCAGCCCTGCAGCAGGCTCTGGGGATGCAGCTGATCTGCAGCACCCCTGGCTGCAGGTATTGCTGTTCCCCCTGCAGCGTTGTTTACACAAACTGCATGAATGCAAATCACCCTGAGGAAGTGCTGGAGTCGGTGAGGTGTGCAGCAGGAACAGGCTCCTGGGATTGGTTTTAGTAATGTAGTGTTAACACAGCTACACATGGCTACACACACTTTCATAGCCAAGCGAGGGAGAGGGAGAGGGAACACTCATTACCCGGGACACTGGCCGAGTCCTTGTACCTCGACAAGAGATAAAAAATAAAAATGGACTTCATTATCTGAGGCTGCCTGTCAATCACCTGCTGTGGCACCCAGTCTGCCACACGTTACATTGACTGAAAGGTTCCTGCCACCTTTGGCTGGGAAGGAAAGCTGGATCTGTGAAAGGAGACAGAGCAGGTAACGTGGTGATGAGCATTAGTCTGCTGACTCCTGCCTTGCCCTGCTGCACACGTGCATTCGTAGAATCATAGAATAGTTCTGGCTGGAAGAGGCTTTCAAGGTCATCTCGTCCAACTGTTAACCCAGCATTGCCAGGTCCCCACTGACCCCTGTCCCTCAGCACCACATCTCCACAGCTTGGAAACCCCTCCAGGGATGGGGACTCCACCACCGCCCTGGCTTGCCAGATCCAGGGCTTGAGAACCCTTTTGGGGAAGAAATTTTCCTAATATGTAATCTAAACTTCCCCTGGTGCAACTTGAGGCTGTTTCTTCTTGTCCTATCATTTGCTCCATGGGAGAATAGACCAACCCTCACCTTGCTCCAACTGGTTTCAGGGATTTGAGTCTCCTTTTCTCCAGGTTAAATAAACCCAGTTCCCCCAGTCACTCCTCACCAGACTTGTGCTCTAGACCTTTGGCCAGCTTCATGGCCCTTCTTTGGACGTGCTCCAGCACCTCAGTGTCCTTGTACTGGGGGATCCAAAATCAAATCCTGTATTCAAGGTCCAGTCTTACCAGTGCTGAGTACAGGGGGATGATCCCTAGTCTTCCTGGCCACACCAATTCTGAGAGAAGCCAGGATGCTGTTGGCCTTCTTGGCCACTTGGGCAAACACAGCCTTCCAAGAAAGGCTTTTTTTTTTCTGAGAAATGCCCAGGCATAATGAATGTGATGAGGCAGTGATCTTCACCTTCCTCTGAGCAAGAGATGTCCAGTGGGGAACACTTGGATTACCCTGTGGAGCTCACGTCTCCAGACCCCACAGACAGTGTCAGAGGGTGGTATCAGCCCAGCTGCCCCTTAAATGTTCACTTCATTTTTAGGGCCAGGATATCATTGCACTTCTGAACTCACCAGTTCCACTTCACAAACTAGAATTAACCATGTGAGACAAAATTTTCTGATATTTAGGTACTGAATTTCCTCCTCAGGGATCCAAGATACTGTCTTTGAAGATCTTCAGGGCTGCTCCCTGCCTTTATTTTTCTCATCAATAAAATAGGGTTAATGATGCTTCAAAGCAGGTTTACCAATGTGCTGCCAAGATCTCTTGAATGCCAGTGACCTTTTATTTAACCCATCACCATCAAGCTGTCTTTCATTCCATCACTATATACTCTCAAGAGACTTTGCTGGCAGTTTGGTCTTTTCTCTGCACTTACATTTTCCACAGAACAATAAAACAATAATAATAAAAATATATTAAAACAAGTTCCTTGCTGGTTTATGGTAATTAAAAGCAATAAATATTCCTGCATGCAATGCTGTAGACCTTGACTCATCGGTGGGTCAATACTGCTTTCCTGGTAAGGCTGGGTAATAAATCTTTATTCCTTTTTGAATGGAAATAAGGATGGGATTTTATTCATGAATTCTGTGACCTGCCGAAGTGACATTTTCAAAACAAACACTCCAGAAATGAGGAGTTTTCTCTGCAGAGTGGGTTAATCTGCTCTCTTCTCAGCGTGTCTCTTTCATACCGATGATTTTTCCGATGCCTTTTTTAATCCCAGCAGCAACTTCTCGGCGAGCAGGAAGAAAACTAAAATAAAAGAAAGTAGTTTGGAGAGAACTGAGACGCATGAGCCGAAGGGAGGCTGCAGAGGGAGGGGGCACAGGGTGGAAAGGATGGTCTGGAAGAGGTCTCTGAAGATCTGGCTTGCTCGGCACGTCTGGCGCTGCAGATTCACTGTCCAGTCACGCTCTCGCTTGCACCGAGGCTGGGGGTGGCCTTGAAGTCCCAGCCCTGCACAGCTACAGCACTCCTGCCTCCTGAGCTGTCGGCCTTCATTAGCTTCTATTACTAGATGGAGGATGTTTCTCTGAATCCAGATCAAACAGCAGCTTTTTGTGCTCGTCTGCAATTGACTTCATTAGGTTATGTAATCTAATTGGCTTGGGAGGCTCTGGGAGCCGGGGGTTTATCAAACAAACTTGCAGTGCGAGGCATGGAAATTCCCGCCGAGCTCTGCCCCTGCCGAGCCCTGCGTGGTGCAAGGCAGGCACCAGGATCAACTCTTGGGGTTATTTTTCTCTCTCTAAGAGGCTGCCCGTTCTTTGGATGAGGCTAAACATAGCAAGAGGCCTCTTCTCCAGCAGAAAGGATTAATTGTCAGCTTATGGTGGGTTAACCGTGGCTGAGCAAGTGATGCCTACCAAGCTACTCTATCACCCTCCACTTTCCTCTCCATGCTCCACAGAGCAAAAGGGGAAAGGAAAATAAGATGTAGACAAAACCTTTTTGTGGGCAGAAAACAAAGGCAGTTGAAATGGAAAGCAAAGCCAAGCATTGGCTTTGCTCCCTGGTCCACGTGGATCAGTGACGTTCCTGAGCAGCAGTTTCTCCTCCCTGCTTAACATATTTTTTTCTGAGGTCAGCTTCCATTGCCATCGGTAAGACATCACTCAAAGTCAAGCAGCTTGGCCCAGTTTGGCTCTTTCACAGGCCAAAACCACAGAGTTTACTGCTTTCCTGAAGAGCTGCGTGCAGCCAGATGATCCAGCGTGTGTTTGTTCACCTCCTTCATCCCCTTGGCACCTTCACCTCTTGGTTTCACAAGCAAACCTGACAGGTCCAGGGTTTGCTGAGGTGTGCTGTGGACGTGTTGCACTTTGACCACGGAAAGGTGGGCCTGTGACAGCTGAGCTACAGCTGTCCATGCTACCTGGGTGTAAAAAACACAACACGCCTAAACCACCGCCTACCTGAAAACCTTCAGCCTCTATAAACATCACCTAGCTAAGATTTCTGGATGCAGTGCCAATAGGAATGTGCTCAGCCCACGTTAATGGGGTGAGCCAAGAGGGTTAATCTCTCCTGTCTTGTCTGGGGTCACCCAGGAAGCTCATCCATGCATTTGGAGAGGATTCTCTCTATATATAGAAAAAAACCCATATAAATATATATATATATAAAATGGGGTGGTTGTTTGTTTGTTTGTTTGTTTTTTGTTTCATTTTGCTGAATATAATGCATGTTCAGGCCTTGCAGAAAGGAGATGTGAGGTGTTTTGACCTGCTATGGAGGCTGGAAGGATGCAGATGCTACAGAGACCAGAAAAGCCTTCCTTCAGATGGGACAGCACCGTTGTCTGGTGGTCCTCATTCGAGCTGACATTTTAAACAAAAGAGGCTGGAATAAAATGACACTTTCCCCTTATACTCAGAGCACTGAAGTGGCAGGAACACTCACCAAGATTAATTTGAGTTATTTTAATTATGATTCTCTCTCCTCTCTCTCTTTTCCCTCCTCCTCTCTCACATCCACTGTCTGGACAAGGAGCGGCAGGTTTTCTTCCACTTAGGATTAATTAAAAAGGAAAAGTCAATAAGTTTCTCAGCAATTACTGTCTTTTCCATTTGGTCATTTGAGACAGTAAGGGGCTCAGAAATTGAATTTCCAGAGAGAAAATCATGTCTCATAGATCCTAGCAAGAGGTTTTTGAAGGGAGAGCTATCTGCATTTTCTTTAGCCTGCTGCAGTGTCTGAGAGAGGACAAGCATCAACATAGATGGGAGACTGGAGGTGATAATGACAAACTTTGACTGCCCAGGGTTTTATTGATGTTTTCTTTACCAGATAAGGCCACTGGTCATTATCACAACCTTAATCCAAAGCCCTCATCCACAGTCCTTGTCAGTCAATGGAAATCTTTCTACCGACATCAGTGATCTTTGGATCAGACTTCCCTTGATAGGTGCGAACCCAACAAACCTGATTCAGCAGCGAGGTTCAGCTGCTTTCCAGATTTTACTGAGGATCCCAGTCCTTATTCCTTTTATTTGAGACAGACTGTGTAAGGACAGTACAACACACTGCAGCTTTTAGTTTTTTTTTTTTTATTATTTTATTTTTTAGGAAGAAAAATGGAGCTGGAATGAAGAAAAGGTGTAAA
>NW_008590268.1:57298-84490 GCF_000691845.1 Merops nubicus
GGAAAGGAAGTAAAATAAGCAGAAGCTAGAAAAGATTGACAGAGAAGGGGAAAATTAGAAAACAAGAAGCCACCTCGCTTGGTTTTGATGTGGGGCTACACCATGCTGCTCCATATGGGGGCGAGGGCAGAATCACTCCCTCTCCCCTCAGGTTAAATTCAGCAGAAGCAGAAACTTCTGGGTTATTTTCACCTTCTCATTTTGCTGCTTTCTGTAAGCATTTCTTGGAATAAAAGAGAAGGGAAAGGAAAAAAAAAAAAAAAAAAACAAAACCAGCCCAAGCTCAGTAACTCTGTGCGTGCTTTTTTGCTAACAAACCTGCTTTGCCCCAGAGGCCCTGCTGGGTGTGTGGCCATGCTCCCTGCAGCTTTGTTTAAGAAAGTTATATTTGCTTCTCCCTTGGTGTGGCTATTAACAACCTTTTCCCAGAAGTGAGTCTCCTTTTGTTTACCTGAAATTGCTGGGGAAAGAAATAAATCTGGATTCAACAGGTGAGTAAATAAATAAATGAATAGATAAATGGAGGAGAATCAGAGAGAGTTTTAGTGGGTAAAATAAAATCCCAGAGAAATGAACCTAAAACTTGGGAGGCTGGAGGCTTCATACAGTGCTCTCGGCAGCTCCGGGCCGGTTTGAGTCTGGCTCCCAGCAAGACTGATTATGCTGTCACCACAAACAGCATGTAAAAAATTGTGCCTCATTTTATTAGCTGGAAAACAGCGTTTAATGCAGCTGGAGCTGCAACTCAGGGTAAACGATTGAAGTTTCCTCTTGGAACAGCATTGGGGCTGGTAATGACATCATTTCTCCATGAGCTCGATCCAGTTAGGGCCGTGGCTGTCGGTGGCTGTTGTCAGTCTTCTCTCTCCTGCCTGACAAATGTGCCAGTCAGAGCTCAAGGGCTTTTTAAGCCTGTTCTGAGACAGAAGAGGAGACATAGATGGTAGGCAGCAGACACCAGCCTTGGTCAACCTGTCACTGGAGGGCAGGTAAGGATCTCCCTCATGGTATGGCAAATTCAAACTGGTGACATTGAGAACTGGGATTGATTCTCATCTAATAACGTCAGCAAATGCCTTCTGATAATATTTAAAAGCTCCCTGTGCCCCCTGTCACTGTGAAATGTGGAGGAGTCCAACCTTCCCTGACTTGTACCTTTTTGCACAGAGATCCTGAAACCTCTGCAGCAGAAAAGGTCACCTGGCAAATCCGTTGTCATTGAGATTTCTTTTCTATCCGTTAGATTCATAATATAATTTCTAGGTGTGATAGTAGATGACATAAAGCCTGTGCTAAGGAATAGCATCTGCAGAATAAACAATGAAAAGAGTTTCAGAGGAGTGAGATGTGCAGGCATTAGGAACCATTTGCCACTATACCCACTGGGCAGCAGCCCTAGGGCTCCTAAATTACAGTAGCATGGATTGGATTGCCTGCTTAGTTCAGTGATTCATGGCTCACTGTTTTTCTCAAGAAAGGTTGCAAGGCAAGCCCTCCATGTTCCCATCGGAGACGGGGTAAATCTCTGCACATGCCAATCCACAGTACACAATGAACACGAATTTTCAGCTGACTTCAGTGGAAAATGTGACTTACTACTGGTTTTCTGTTTATAGGGCTGTAGTATTAAGCTTCCTGACATCCAGAGCTGGACGGATAAGCAGCCATTCATTAGAACAACCCAGTCTTCCTCTCCTCCTGGAAGTTGGCCACTCATAAATTGCAACATTCCCAACTGCTCTTCATTGCTAAAATGGCCATTTACAAATCTCTTCAGAGGATGGGAGTCAAGTCCGCTAAGCTGCTCACAAACAATTCATTGGAAACATCCAACATTCAAAATTTGAAATCCAAGCTGCATGGACAGTGACATGAGCTGTGTGGCATTATTTCTGATCTCCTACTGGCCAAGTCCTGTAACTAATCACACCAGGACCAGCATCCATTTTGAACTGCATGTTCGTGTGCGTAATTTGGAATACTCTTTTGGAAAATATTAAGCTATTTGAGTTCCAAATTGACTTTTGATGAGTATTCGCACTAGTAAAGCTCATTTGCTGGAGTCTATGTGGAAAGCAGCCATAGAAACAAACCAGGAGATGCAAAGCAAATTTGTTCAGGACTTCAAATGAATATACACAGTCATCTTTCTGCAGTATTCACTCACCATTAGTCATGTTGCAGTAATACCTGCAGTACATACTTACAACTGAGTGACACTTTCCACTGTAAAGCTGTGTTTGTGAGATTTATTAGCTCAGCAGTTTCAGAATGGATTTGACTGGGATTTTTTAATACCGAGTTCCCAGCTTGGAGGGATACTTTGTAATTCCATCCCTTCGTGCCCCCTCCCCCATCCCTCTGCAAACCATTACAATAATTTAAGCAATTGATCACTTCCATAGCTGAAAAGCCTGAGCATGGGAAAAAAAAAAGGATTGGAAAGCAGTGGCTGGGGGGGCGGTCAGAGGATTTTAAACACTGAAGCAGAGAAGCCCCACGTTCCCCATAAGCTGACTCTTCATGCTCAGTGAGAATGCCCAGAAGCATGAGTAATAAAAGAAAATGCTCTAGAGGTAAAACTGAAAGGACAATATGTGAAATCTCATTTATAAGTGGGAAGCAAATGAGGCAGAATCCAAATGCCATATAGCGAAGCCGGCTCTAACTAAACATTTATAGCAGTGCTTTGGCAGGTGGGTTTTACCTCTCACCAACTTGTATATGTGTTCAAGTCAACAGGCCAAGAAGTGTCCTTTGTTGCATTCAATCAGCTCAAAGTCACTGCATTTAAGGAGTTAAGCACTCATAACTATGAACAGAATGTGCCTCAAGAAGATTTGGTAGGGAAATTTCACTTCTCAGAAATCTGATCTACACCTCTTCAAAGGGCTCTCATTTAAAGGACCACTAGGTCCCGTAAATCTGATATCAAAATGTCTTCCCAGTAAGATGCCATCCAGTCACGTTGTCACTGGAATTGTCTATGTCATCGCTCTGCAGCTTTCAATTTCCTCCAGTTCATTCTGCCCCACACCATCCCCAGCATTTCCTCCACGCCTGTTTCTCACATCCACTTTGTACTTTCTTGGGGCCAGCTGCCTGCCACCAGGGATTTTTATCCACTTGCACACAGCATCAGAGACTGGTGCTTTAGGCAGTCAAAAGTCAGGAGACACAGCCACAGTGCTGGGGCTGCTCTGGGGTTAGCGTTTGTTAAGGCTATAGTCTGCCAGAAGGTGCCATGGTGGTGGTCTGGCACCCATGGACCCATCCGTGCCACCCTTGGCCACTGGCTTTCCCTCTTGCCACTTGCCCATGAGCAAAGGCCCCTGAGCTCTCGGGAGAGGAGCTGGTTTTGTCACTAGAGATCAGTGTCTCAGCACACTGTTTGCTATAACCACATGTGGATTGAGTCATGTAGTAACAAAACACCTGTCCTATAAACATGAAACAAGCTGTCACAGCACATCAACATGTGAGGAGGCGAAACAACACTGGAACAGGGTACCAGAATTACATGCTGGCTTCCAGTAGCATTGTGGAAAACAGCTCTTCCCATGCAGACAAAGAATGCTTTGCATTTTCTGTTTGAAAACTCTGGTGCCTTTTGTAAGAGTTAGTTCCATCATTTTCTAGAATGGAGAGACAGAGGCATTAGAAAGTGAAATCGTGCATGCTAAGAAGGGAAGAAAGTTCACCTGAGGCAGAAACAGGACTCAAACCAAAGGCATCTAACACACGTTTTTCTCTTACTGCAAGTCCTGAATGCTGTACAGGGAGGTAAAAAGGAAAAGGGATCACCTTGGCAAGAGCCCTGTCCCATTTTCCCTGATTGCAAGCAGGCATGGAGAGGAAACATCCATACCAACCACAGCATATTCCTGAATATCTGATTTGAAAGAAGTTAAACTCTTTAGCAAAAAATACATTTCAAAAGTCAATCAGCCTGTGTTTTGTTCCCTCAGGAGCCCTCGCTTCCACTGTGAAAGGCTGGAGACAGACCCCAGAGGCTGCCCAGCATCCCCTGAGCACCTCTGACCTCTCTTCTCCACAGAGCCTCCCACGTGGGCAGATTTAGCAAGAACCCTTGGTCACAGAGGCAGAATGTGCCCCAGCAGGGCCACAGGCTGTGTGCACCCAGACATCTGAAGGTACACCTCTGACCTGAGGCGTTTCTTCCCTCTTTGGCATTTGCTGCAATTATCCTTATTGCCTGACCCAGTGTAGCTGTTGTGTTATTTGCTTTTCTTTTCACCTGCTCACACTGGACACAATTCACAGCAACTCTTGTTCAGTTAATAGAACAGAAAAGCAGAATGATGTGAAAGGGCTTACACACTTCTGCTTTGCAGGAACTTTTTAGAAAACAGCCTTCTCTAGATAGTTTTTGAGCTGTGCTTCTTCCTTGGATGCATCCCTACAACCCAAAATCTTGTACCAAACCAGATAAACAAGAAGAGAGTGAGCTCAGCTGATCACAGGGAGTTTTGCAGTGTTTCAGTGCACATTTCTCTCTGCAATTCAGATTGATCAGGGGTAAGGCACTGCATGGTATAGATTTGCTCAGGGCCTGGATTTACTGCTCCTGTGTGAAATTCCCACTCTTTCAAACTGACCTGCCCCCTCTTTTGATATGTGGTGCAGTAGCTAGGTATGCCCTGGGGATGAGAAAACTAAGAGGAGGAAGGGTTTGTTCTGGCATGAAGCCTTTGTCACATTTGGTCCTACACAAGCTCAATTTTTTTTAGTTTTTCATGAGACTCTAGAGTGTGCTTTACTCCTACACACAGAACCTAGTTTAGGTCGGGTTGAGTTACTGCTGTTCAGTCTTCAGAGATGGTCTTGGAAAGGCTCTGGGCTGAGGGTGGGATGTTTTCTGAAGAGTTCTCCCTTGGAGAGAGAAGGGATAATCCTGAAGCTTTATTCACCTCCTCTTTGGTTGCAGAAACCAAGACAGGGGACGTTCCACTGCTGCAATGGCAGGATATCTCTCCAATGGGACTGGCAGCTCAAAGTAGACACTCTACTATCACCATGTAATATATAATCTAGGTATCTATCTTCCTTAGCAGCAAAGTCCAGGGCTACAATAGTTTGGGGTGATTTAAGCAAAGCCAATTGCACATGTGAACAAGATACAAAACAATAGCTCAGGTTCACCTGACCCACAGAGAGGGCTGGGTCAGCTTCTAGGACTAGCTTCTAGGACTAGCTTTCTAGCTTCTAGGACTGCAGTGTGAAACTTTGTACCCAAGCCTTCTTATCCTCATGCAAAAACCTATCTGCAAGCAGTTTGAATGCTACAGCTTTCTCTTTCAGCAAAGAATTTGGGAATCAAATTCTAAGAGAACAAAAACACATTAGAAAATGACACCATTTATAATACAGTTTTTATGCTATTTGCCTGTGAAAAAATATGCATTTAGAAAAGTTCAGTGTCTGGGTATGTGCTTATTATGTGGTCATGCCTGCAGTTAGCTAGATAATGGTGAGCCTCGTTGCTGGGCTGTAATGTGTAGCTTGTAGCTCCTTGAAGCTGGCATTGTCTTTTTGTTCTGTGCTTAGACATTCCCAGCACAACAAGGTCCTGGTCCAGGGCTGAGGGTCCCTCCGTGTTGCTGGAATACAGATCAATAGTGGGAAGAAGGTCTTTAGTCCTCAATTTCATGCTTCTAAGTGTCCCAGTTTTGAACAAGGCATGCAATTATCATAATATTACAAACTGGCAAAATGATAGCTGTGGATGGAAATGCATTTTTTACACAGTAGTAGGATTTTTCAGGTTAAAGCCAAGAAAAATTTTCTTCTTTTTTTTTTTTTGTTTTAAATTTAACTTAGGGAAATGAAGAAGATCTGACCCACACTTTTTTTAAATGTTAAATTAATGGGATGGATGAGTCACCAGATTGTTATTAAAATGAGAGAACTGCATGGCTGGCCATGCTAATAATACCCTCTTCGAGGTTCAACTGCGTTTAATATGCACCTGAGAGGACTTGCCCATTTGCTGTGCAGCTGAGGAAGGCAGGAGGACAGGTCTGAAACAAGCTTCCTTCACCTCAGGGGCTGGAGAACATGGACGTAGCTGACAGCTGACAGTGAGGGGATATCTGGAACTTGTCCACCAGCTTGTTTTGCTGCTTGTTGGTGCAACAAGCTTGTGTATGTCTTGGCTTGTATTTAATGCCAGACCTTTAGGGCTTAGGCTCCTGACGTAGGAATCAGAGGCAGGTTTGGTTTTACTTGTACTAGGCTGATATCTCTTAATGGATTGATTGCAAGAAGAGAGTGTGAAACAAAAGACTGGGTCCTGTGATGCTGTCTTTGGTAAGGAAGAGAGGGGACATCTCAGTGTCACTTCCTTCAGCCATCCTCCTCCTCAGCCCTCTGCTCAAAGTGTAGGCCTGGTGACCCGTAGATCCTGCTCTTTAGCCTCTCCTGCCAAATCTTACCTAGGTGATGCTTTTTAAGTGAACAGGGGCTGAAACTGCTGGGCTCAGACATGCATACGTGGAGCCTGGGGCTGCTGGATACCTGCTCTTTCAAGAAGATCTGCCTTCTCCTCACCCATACTTCATGTAGGTAGCATTTGGGTGCAGCAGAAAGGGGATCTTGATCCCCAAGTTAGATACATGTGCCAGGTAAACACCTGAGGCTTTAGCATTGCCCTTTGGAGAAGGTGAAGTGCTGGGGTTAAACCCCCAACCCTGAATGAGGGCTAACATAGGAATGATGTCCACAGCTAGGCAAGAAAGACCCTCCTGAAGATTTTCACCCAGGGTCTGGCCAGCCTTGGGTGGGAACTGATTAGGAGATTACCACTGGCTGGCCCCCCCTCCCCCCATAACTTGGAGGGGGGGGGACCCCACTTTCCACATTAACTTGGAGGCAGGGCAAGAAGCTACCTCTATAAGAACTGACCCAGCTTGTAGGGGGGTTTGCTTGCATAGTGTTTGTGTTGTGTGGGGGTTCTGGTTGTTAAAAAGGTTCCCTAGCTCTGTATAGTAAGTGGAGCTCACAGGATGATGGGGCAAGATGATGAGTCTCTCTCTGGGAAACTACTACATAATTGGACTCCCTGCCTGGCTGATTCCATCTACCATGGAAACTGGATGCTTCTGGAGTCAGCTTCCTCCCTTCTTCACACAGTCTGCTGTGAGTCAATGCATTAACTTCCTCCTCCCTCCAGTGGTTTGGCACCTTGCATCTCTGGTGTACCACTTAAGAGTGGAGGGAGGACTTTGGTTGCTGGTTTGCCCATTAATGATACTATCCCTCCTAGTTGGGCAGGAGGTCAGCAGAAAAGAAGGATGTGTTTGGCCTTGAGTCAGTCTCCCAAAAGTGAAGAGGGAAATGCCATTGTGCTGCTTTTCTGCACCCTCCCTGTGTATCTGTGTCCTCATGGATTTAGCTTTGCCAAAGAGCCCACAAAGCACTGTGGACTCTGTAATCCTGGATGCTTAATAGCTCCCAGGTTGATCATTTACCACACAACCAATTATAACTTTTCCAAGGCTCCCATTTGTGCCCTCTCACTCTGCTGCCTCCTTTTCATTTCCTGTGTCCAGGGCCTTGAAATTCTTAGTCTTGACACAGTAATTGATGGCTTCTAGCTGTACAAACATAAAGGCCTGTAGTCTAAATAGAGCCAGATGGAGCTTGTATTGTATTGTGTGTTTTTCTTAAATAAGGGAAAGATTTATAAATTGATGAAATTTATTGCAAATAAGAGAACATTGTCCCTTTATAATAGTCTATTGTAATTGAAAAACACCCATGAGTACTCTGCTCTTGGGTCACATTAATGCTTTGTTTTTCATTTGTTGCTCTCCTGAAGAGCTCACACAGATGCTTTGTGTCTCCTGTACCCGGCTGGGCTCTTTATGTCACATTCACTCTCACTGCATACAGCTGAGCTCATAAATACCAGTATTTTGCAGCCAAAATTTTGTTCTGGGTAAATCTTATCTAAACTGAGGCCAGGACCCTCAGGCTAGGGTCAAAACCTGGGCTGGAAACTTTAGTAACTCTGGAAATTATTAGATACTAGGGAATAAGTAGTTCTTTGGGGTCCTCAGTGATAAGGTGTGAGCTCTGGGATCTGCAGGCACCCATATTTAGGAATGATTCCCCTTTAGCAATGAAAGGCACATCATCCACCCAGGTTGCCTGAGGGATGTCAGAGACTTACAGCTTATACTCAGTTGTAGGAGCAGGCTTAGGATTCAGGGTGCCTGTAAGAGACCACTGGAATGGGAGCAGGATGGTCAGGAAAGCTGGTAATGCACCCAGAACAAGGGAAGTGCTTTGCAGATGTTTCTCCTTGATTTCACACTATAAATCTTTGCACAAACTCCCTCAGTAGCACCTCCAGCTCCTGGGAGGCCTTGAAGAAAGATAGATGCTGTCTGAACCTCCTTATGTTTCAGTCCTTGGCATGGTTTTATTTTTCCATTTGTTAAACCTTAGGGTTAGTATAAACTTAATTTCGTGTCTTTAGCTTTCATAGTTCCATTTTTTTAAAACTTTGGATATACTTTATGGTATAGAAACCAAGAGGTCTGGAATCTGCAGGTTTTAACTTTCATTGCTCTTCAAACTGTTAAATGTCATTTAGCAGCTTGCTTGGCTGTTCTGTGCCTCAGTTTCTTTAGCAAGAACAAAGTAACTGTGACCTTCTTGGTAAAGTGCTTGCAGTTCTACCAATATTTAGCAATTCAGAACAGGAGGTGAATGATTTCCTCTAGCCCTACTTATTTAAGGAGCTTGGTGTGATGCAGTTGGGTAGAGAGCTCAGAGGAGCAGTGTGGCCACCTCAAACTGCCCAGCTGAACCAGGTTCTCAGCCTTAGGATTCCCAGAGAAGGCAGCACCCACCTCTGCCTCCTGGGGCACTGGTTCTCACTGACGTGCACAGAACAGTTGTTGCTTTCACAGCTGTGGCTGGGTCACATCCAAACACTGGTTGTACTGTTCAAAGTCAATCAAGCCCAGAAATCAGAGTATTGTTGCTTATTGATTGCTCCAATTAATCCTTTCAACTGGGAAGAATTTTGAAGGTTGTTTGTCTCAGTTATCTGCTTCCCTGAGGAGCTGTAAAACACAGCCCAGGAAACAGACTTGGCTTGCTACTGTGTGCTAGACCCAGCTAAACCTACAGAAGATGTAGAACCTGAAGCACCCTGAGCTCTCTGGAAACAAAAGCCTCTTAGACATGACCAACAATTTGTCCTTGAAATCAGCAGTTGTGAAACTCATGACTTCCTAAGGGCACTTTCCTCCTTGAAGCTCCTACCATTGTTTTATTTGTTTATTTTAATACCAAAGTGGCTTTGGCTTGATATTACTGATCCTAACTGCAGCTCAAGGACAGGGAGGATCTCCAAGAACTAACAGTAAAACCTCAAAGCTCAGGATAACTTGTTAAGGAAGGGAGAATTTCTAAGGAAAGGTCCTCCTAGGGTGTATTCCACCCAGCTGACAAAGAGTGCCCCAGCAATAGCTTCTGGACACATCCAAGCACCAAGCTTAACCAGATGTCATCATCCCCATAGAGAATGTGAGGCTTGGATGTAAAGAAAGCCCAGACCCTTAGGGCAGGGCAGTGAAACAAAAGCACCCAACTGGTCTTGAGATCTTATGAACACTTGTTCACCTACTGCAAACCTAAAGACTCCATTGGCACCCGTCCAGTGCCAGCCTTTGCCAGCCTTGTGTTCCATTGCAGCTACCTCTTGCTTGCTTTGAGGGGCAGCTCATGGGAATTAGCAAAAGCTTGTCAGGCTCTTGTTGCTCTTTTGCTCACTGCACGATAAAGCCCACTATAAATTCTGCCCTAATAATTCTTTACAGAGTCCACCTGTCCACAGCAAATAAATCAGTTGCTCTAAACTAAATTCTGTAAAAGCTGAGTGGCATAAGGTACCATGTCTGGATTTATTCAGGAGCCAGGGAAGCTGTAATTTTCTAAGTCAACACTCTGACCCTGCTTTATTCATTTGCTGTTCGTGATAAAAGTGGATCTCTCCCTATATTTTTGGCTGGCTGTTTCTTCTCTCTGAAATATCTGTAATAAACGTGTCCCTGAGAATGGGGTAGTGGGGAGGAGGCACAGAGGGCTGTCATCCAAAGGAGAGAATTAAATCAGGATCTATCTGCTCATGCTGGCTCCTGTTTTCACATAGCCTTCTGCTTACATTTTGCCTGCATTAACTTTTCACAAGCAAAGCTGAAGTGCCAGGCAAAGGCCTCGTTAGACACACATCTTGGGGAACTCTGATGTGCCATTAATTAAGCTCTTTCATTGTCTCTTTCCTGCTGGTTTCAAGGACCAGCCTGTGTGCCTTAACTCTTTTCTTCTCTTTCATTTCCCTCTCTCCTCAACAGTGCTCTGAAAAGAGCAGTGGAGGGCTCTTCTGCAGATGGGTATGGGATGGTTTAGTGCCCTCCAAGTGAACTCACAAGTCTTCTCTGGCAGAGGGAGAGCCCTTGCCAAGTTTGTCAGCCACTGGCACACAGAGCTGCTCTCTGTCAATGGGTTTGTTGGGCAAAGTCATGCTTTGACAAAGAAGTAGATAGATGCCAGCACACCCTGGCATGGCAGCGTTGGTGCAGCACTGTCCCCCTGCTGTTACCCTTCAGCTGATGGCGTTGGGATCCTTCCCATTAGAAGGGCTTGCAGTGTCAGCCTGGTGGATTCACCCAGCTAAACATTCAAACAGCAGTTCACAATATTTAGCTCCCAGTGTTGCTTCTCTTTCATCTTATTATTTTCCCTCTCTTATCTCCTCCAGCAAAGTTTAGGATTTGAGTCATGAAGGCATGTTCTCAGAAACACATGGTGCTCTGGCTGGCTGAGCCATTCCCTGTTGCTCTTTGCCTCCCTCCATCTTCCAAAACCACTTTACCAGGTGAAGATCCAGCTAGGGAGCTGGTCCCATCCATGACCACACTAAGTAGTGTCATTAGTCCAGGTATTTTCCCTCTAAACATGCAATAGACATGAACATAGACACAAATATGTACTTTATTACTGATTATATCTGTCCTAAATATACTTTATGTAAAAAATTAAGCAGTCAGGGCTAAACCTAACTTTGGGTAGAAGGGGCAGAAGGGATCTTTTAATGTCTATTCATTGACTAGAAGAAAAGGTAACATGACACAATGTAGCTCCTTTGCTAAGAAGCTATGAGATGGTGATGATACTAATATTTTGATCTTTGTCTTCCCTTGGCAGCTCAATCTTCTTTTCATACATCTTGGAGGAAAATTAGGTGCCACTTTTTACTGACTCTACTGCTGTTAGGTCCTTCATGACCCACTTTTTCCATATAACTGAAATCCCAAGCATGAAAGACTTTAGCAATGAAACTTATTTTGCATCCCTGTGTAGCTCTTTCCTTTGTAGCTGCCACCACTGCCCTTTCTTCATCCCCTCAGTCCATGTCCCTGCTCCGAGCTGTGCAGAGGTTTGGTTTGCAGGCAAGGAAGCTGATACCAGTGAGCATGTCAAAGCCAGCAGTGAAATCCCTTTGCTGGCTCCTCCTGTCCTGCCATTTCACAGGTATTTGGGCCAACCTCTGCTTGGTGTGAGAGCCGGAGCAGAGCTCTGATGGTGTCACAGAGAAGGTGACAGCTCAGCGGGATGACTTCTCACTCAAGTCAGCTCCTCTCCACTCTCTGCCTGCTGTAATTAATATCCTTTTCCCTGCAGGCTCTGAGGCTCTGACAGGCTTTATTTTTAACTCCACTTAATGACAGAGTATTAAGACAAAATGCAACTTTTGTGAGCTCCAGGCCTTGGGGAGGCAGCAGGGCCTTGGAGTGTTGCTGTACCTGGCAAGGAAGCTCTGGTTTGCAGGCGTGTGTGAAACACAGCACGCTCAGTGTGCCAGGGATCAGAGACCATTCAGAACAGACAGGAGGCCACCTGACACACCTTAGTGGGTGGTAACTCAAGAAGATACTCTTCACATGCCTGTTCCTGCCCAATAAACCGATGGGTTTTCAGTATAAATGAGAGAATCTCTGCCAGCATCCTCAGAAGGATGCAGTGGGCATATGTTATCAAGAGACAGACAGAAGTTTGTTATAGAGCTTCCAGGAGTGGATAAGGCAAGTGATTCATAGCAGGATGGATGTCTTGAAGGTGTCTGCATATCTGCAAGATAGCAGGGAAATTCATGGAAGACATAGAGTAGAAAGAGACAATAAATAATGCTCTCTGTTTAACTGGTAGACAAGGCAGGGCAAGGTAACAAAGTGGTTGGAGTCAGTGTGGAGTGGACAGATAAGGGATTGGCTTTAAGCAAAATGTTGGCCATAGCTTATATGTTCCATATATAGATTAAAAAAACAAGGAAGAGCAGCATATGGAAGCAAAGTGTGGAAAAGTCCAAAATACATGAATGTTCTTCCTAGAAATAAAAATCCTGGGCATTCTTCATGTAATTTTTTAGGCTCTGGAAGTTTGTACTATGATGAACAGAAATTCTTTATGCTTTTTCTTCTTGTAGGTCTGAGTAAAGGAAAAGGTGAAAAAGAGTACTCTGAAATTGCTAAACACTGACAGTTATTGTTTCAAAAGTAATCAAAATTTTGTGATATGGAAAATTGTCTCCTTTGCTACAGGTGATCCTGATCATATACATTTATTAGTGGCTAGAGACATGATGGAAGCGTGTATTTCTAAGGGTTAGCCTGAAAAAGAGATTCCTTTTCTTTGGGAAGGAAGCAGAGCTCATACATCACAGAGCTGTGCACTAGGTTAACAATACTGCTTCTAAGATGAAGTTAGTAAGACATTCCCCAGTAAATGTAACGGGATTTTTATGTCTTCTCCCTTCCCTGGAGGAGGGGTGGTCAGGGTGAATTAAAGAGGGAAATATTCTGTTACAAACTCTCTGAGCATCTTCCTTTCTGTGCTATCAGTATAAGATTGTGTTTATAGTGCTGCCAGACATTGTTTTAAGTGAATGATAGATATCAAAACTTAGTGCCAATAAGCAAGGAAATTAAAGGAAGGTTCAAGTCTGACTTTTATAGCAACTTTCTTTACAGTGGAGTCTTAAACTTTACTGCTAGAGCACCCTGGGTCTAACGCTTACCCTTCCAGGACTGAGAAATCCTGCAGTAGCCAATAAATGCATTGTTTCCTCTATTGTTGAAAAGTCTTCTCCTACTGATGAGGAATTGGGGCCTCTTAATCATGACCTGTAGTATTCATAGTGGCTTTTTTTTCCATGATCCTCCCTGTTTTCATCCTGCCAGGAAAATGTTGCTAGTGGACCAAGCTGATAGCATCACTGACTTATTTGACTTCAACTCCTCAGTATCATGAGGCAGGAGTTTCCTTTCTAGGCTCTTGGGCTCTCCCTCAGCAGCATATTCAGAGTGATCTAGTTCAGTGATCTCTTTTGCACATTGATCCTTTTCTGTAACCCTCTGCCCATCCTCCAGTAGAGTAGAAGCTCCCCTGTAATTAGTACCACTGGCTCTGTTGATGGATTCCAGGCCAATGAACAGAGTAATTGCTGCTCAAGATTACTTATGACACAAATGTTGACATTCTGTTGGCATAACTTGCAATAATGTATGCAGATTGCATCCTTCTAGTGCCTTAATTATTACTTCTCCGTAAGAAATAGTCAGGTTACCCTCTGCTTTGATTTGAAGGAGATAATTCCCCCTTCAGAAGCATGGTTGTTTAGAGAAAGGGGAAGGGCAAAAGGAGAGGGGAGGAATGGACCAAGATGCCATATCATGTTTTTTTCTTCCACATGGCAGGTCTCTCTGTAGCTCATCCTTGGCTACATTCTCCTCCTTTTTTTCTGCCTCACCGTGGGAGTGGGGAGGTCTCTCTCAAGGTGAACTTTTCCCTGGAAAAGCAGAGGAGTGCTGCATTTAATGAGCCAAGACAGATGTCCTATTCAACACTCAGCAGCATGCATGGAAATACTTAGTATTTAGTATCTGTAGCGTGATAGTGTCTAAAGGCCACAGCCAAGGTTGAGGCCTTGTTGGGCTAGGCCATGTATAAAACACCTAGTTAGATAAAATTCCTGACCCAAGAAGTCTAAGCTATAAATTAAACAGGAGGCTGTGCAAGGAGAGAGGTGGAGGAGATCCATTTGCAAAGCACAGATCAATGTGAAAGCCAGTAACAGAAATCCAGTAAATCTGAGACCACCTTACCCTTAGTTTGCATTTCCTCATTGCCTGGAAGAAGCCTGGGAAAGCTGAGAAATTATCATACAGAAATACTGTATTCAGACAAGTTTAGGGGAGAAGAGTGACAAGAGAACGCTAGAAACCTTGTCTGGGAGAGGAAATACAAGGCTCAGGTTGTCTAATGCGTTTAATATTATTATTTTATTTTTATAAACTGAGAAACACCTGAAGACATTCAGAATAGAAAATGAGAAACAAGAAAATATCTTGCCAAGTAGATCCTTGGAGAATACAGCTGCACAGCAAAGAGGATGCATTCCTGGAGCTCTGGAGAAATATAACCACTGAAGACTCATGTTTTAGACATGGGAGAAGACGACTACTCCAGGTCTTTGCAAGGCAGGGCAAAAGTCTCTGTGGGAGAACATGCCACTGCTTTGATGTGCAGATAATAATTCTTCTCCCTGATCAAAGCTCCTTTATATCTTTGTATCACAAAGGTTTAATCTGTCCTACTATATTGACCGTTTATATATTAAATGGCTCAATATTCATTTATTCTGATGTCCTGCATGAGTATACAATAGTTTGGAGAAATTTTCAGTCAATCACCCAACTGTACCTGGCTCCTAAATATTACATTACATTGTGTAGCCAGCTGTACATAGCTCACACAGGAGAAGGATAAACACCTTTCCAGGCCTGGGTGCTCTGCTGAGCTCACCTTCTCTGGCTTGCATGGCAATTGGTGCTTATATTGCATGGGGAAATAACTAAACTTATAAAAAGGGAGCCTGGTGGACTTTGTCTTGATAACCTCCCTGAGGCACTGAACTGTGAATGTCACCCATATGCTGGGTGCATTTCCCTGAGCTCCCTTTTTGGTTTCACTAATTGTGTCCATGTTCTTGCACTGTCTGATGGAAAAAGAACAGGTCTGCTAAGATTAAGCTGAACAGGCTTGAGAGAAATGGGTCTCTTGAGATAATTGGTGGAGGATAATTGACATAATTGGGAATGTTCAGTTTCTTTAAGTCCTTTTGGGCAGGAGGGATTGATTTTCCAGGATTTAGATAAAAATGGACACCCTCCCCAAAATACTTTTCTATTATTGTCCCAGAAGCCAATTAACATAAGGAACTGTGGCCATTCTTTCCTCCTGGGGATTAATTGAATAAAAACCTTAGAGTATATTTAAGTAATAGACCTAGTTACTATAGTTATCAAGTTCTACAGCAATTCTAGGCACAATAAATGAATAATAAATCATCCAGGTTTTAGAGGACTTTGACTTTTACAAAGCAGACCAAGAGAAGCATTAGAAGAGATAGATTTGTTAAATAGATCTAATTAGATCTCAGAGATCTTGGTGGTACTCTCCCAGCTGCTCAGCCACAGCTGCAGGTCTGGGTTGCAGTGCATCCCTCAATGTTTGTACTTTCCTGTGTGGAATTGGAGCCAACAGCTCAGTAATCAAAACTAAGTGGAGCAGGATCATGTTGTGGAGAGTATTTTGCCACTTTTTTTGGAACTGAAGCTGATCTGGTAGGACTTTCTTTCATGAACCAATTCCATTCTGCCTTAGTCAATAAATACACAAACTGCTGCCCAAAGTGTGTATGTGTATAAATATATATATTTATTTTTTTATATATGTGATAGCACAGCTTTCTGCTACATGAGCTTTCCTTTACACAGGAGTGTGGCTAACCCCTAAGCCAAGATCTCATTTGCATTTTCCTAGAATATTTCACACTCGCTTTCTCACAGACACAAGAAATTTTGCATACAGGTTGACTTCTCCCCTTTTTTTCTCTTCAGACTGCTGCCCCTTTTGTCTCTGCTTTCCCTGTAAAATCATTCTTCTCCCTCCTTAGTGAATTGCCTTTCCTTTGCTTCCTGTCCCAGGCAGATGGGGTAAGCATGGAAGAACCTGGCCCTTCCACACTGGGGCCTCTCCACAGGACCTGCCCCACCTCTGCCTGCCCTGGTTCTTGCTGCTGTCACCCCCATTTATTGTGGAGGAGCAGACATGAGGGGTCACACCATGGGAAAGCTGCATCCCCCTCCATGGGGGAAGAAAGGAGAGAATGGAGTGGCCAGAAGGCAGGATGAGGGTGAAGAGCCAGGGGAGATACAGAAAGCAGAGATGAGAGCCTCAGTGCAGCAGTCAGCTCCCTCCCTGTCACTCACAGACACTTGAGCTGCTGCTGTTGTTCCAAAAGAAAGCTGGCCCCTTCCCCTTGCTCCTGGCTCCAAACTCTTCTCTCCCAGGGAGCCTCCACCAGGGCAGGAGCCAAGAAATGTCCGCAGCCCCTGTCCAGTGGGGTGGGGAAGATGCCCTCACCCCACTAATCACCCTACCATCCTCCCTTCCCACCCTCCTCCCTCTCTCCTCTGACAAAACGCAGCCCAGGTTGGTTTAGTCAACTCCAAGCGAAATGTGGCGCGTTGGCCAAAACCCTCCACGAAAATCCTGTTAATTTGTTTGATGAGCTGACTCCAGCTGCAGCCAGACGAATAAAGGCTGATTGGTTCTTCTGCTGCAGCTCTCCATAAAGCAAGGAGCCAGCTCCGTGGCTGGGCTGAGCGTGCCAACCGGGCTCAGCCCAAGAGGTGGATGCGTAGGGAGGCGGGGGGAGCAGGAGGCAGGGGGAGATGAGGCTAATGGCATCATTTCCATTTCACAATAGCTAATCCTGCCTAAATCAATGAAGCCCTGGCATCCTAATGAAATTGGGTTGGAACTTGTTCAGTTTATGATGAGCTTTTTAACCTCGGCTTCTTAATTAGCCTGGTGCAGGGTTGAAATGGGGAAAAATGGAACATTTTTCTCCCCAGCCCGTCTTTCATCGCCAGCGTACAAATGGTAAAATTAGATGCTAATCTGGTGGTTGGGTTTAAAAATAATCTCTGAGTTTAACTCTCCTTGGAGGATGTGAAAATAGTGCAGGGCTTTCGTGTTTGAGGTTGGTGCCTTTCTGGGATGTGCAGGTGTTTCCCAGGCAGTAGAGAAAGGGCCCTCAGAGGGTCCTGCAGAACTGGGGAGCAGGGACTGTCCCCTCACACAGACTGGGGAGGCAGGTAGAGAGGAGCAAGGCATGAAAGAGAAAGCTCATCCCTGTTTGTGAAATCAGTTTGAACAGAAATGTTGTGGTTTCTTCCAGAGGAACGACACTGTTGGAACCAGGTGGGAATCCAGCTTAGGCAGGGGTCTTGAAGAGCACGTTGGTGAATCTCTGAGAAGGAAGAATATTTGTAGCTACCCAAGTGCAAAGGGAATGAACTGGCTTGAAGAAGGCCAAGATGCTCCTGAGAAGAAAGGCTGAACTCTTTCTGGCAGAAGTGCTCCAGGTCAGGTAATTATCAATGTTTCCTTGGACACAAAGTCTGTTTTCACAGCAGGGTCAAAAGAAACTCTCTGCAACTCCTTGAGTCCATCCTTCCAAGGGAAAGGAAGACCAGACATCCATTTCTCTTTACAGCCAGGAATATTGGCTTGGTGAAGTACCATAACTGGGAGGTCACTGGGAGCATTTAGGCAAACAAGAAGCTCTTCTTCCTCTGCAGTTTTTCTTCCCACAGACACAGGGAAGAAAAGGTCCCTTCTTTTCCCCATCACACTCTCAAGCAGAATAAAATGTGACTTTTTCCCTAAATAATTTACAGCCTGTCTTCTTCCTAAAAGTTTTGGTTAGTACGAAATGACACTTCTTACCCTTTAATGCTCTGATGAAATATCCTTCCATTTATAATTTAGGAACTGGCAGCTGGTAGTAGCAGGGCAGGTGTAGTGCTGGTGTTTGCAGGCAAATCCCTTGCCACTAGCTTGCTCCCAGGCCATGGGCCGAGACAGTGGAGGAAGAACTGAGGACACTGAAGAACTGAGGATCAGTGCAGAGACCTCCCTGCAAACCTGTGTCTTCTGGCAGGGTAAAGAACAAGCGGGAACCAACTCGGGTGCATCTCGGAGAGATATCTCACTTCAAGGCCAGCAGAAAGGCTTAGGCTTATATTCAGCAGAGGCACACTGGGTCCTTCAATGAGATATGGACCTAAGGAAAGGGACAATAGGTCAAAGTCTTGCTGTGCTGCAGGTATCTTTTGTGGCTCTGGTCAGTACTACAGGCTCAGATCAGCAGAGGTGCCTGTGATGCTTGTAGGTTGTGCTGAAGTTTGAATAAGTTCAAGTTCTCACAGAATGGAGTTTCATGTCTCTGAAGCCACAGAAGAGGAGAAATTGCTCCTCGTTTTAGTGCTTTAAGTGGGGAGCAATAATTACTTCCTTTTTTAGAGACACATTTTGGAATGCAGCGGGGTTGTTGTTGCTCCTGGAGCATTATCACTGTGTTTTGACTGCAGTTTTCAAAATTTTAAACCCAGTAACAGTCAGCAGCATTCAGATCTCATCCCACAAAAGCTCTCCTTTGCAAAATTTACTATTACACTTGGAGGACATTTATTTTGTCTTGGCATTTTCTGCTGGTCAGTCTTGCCTGGAGCCTTGCCTCAAAGACTTGCCTGGTCTCCCTTGCCCAGAGCATAGAGAGGTGCAGATTACCTCATCCCAAGCTAGCTTTTTTGAACAATAGGGATGACACAACCCTATCCCACCACTACAACATTAAAGAAGTCCAGGGTAGACAGAAGCATGGACATGTTGCATTCAGCAGTGGGAGCATTTCCCAGCCTGTAGGATAGATGAGATCAAATGAGGAAGATATCCATCTGGGTGCAAACTAGCGATGGGACTTGTGACTTCTGGCCTTCTGTCACCGCCTGTGGCCCTGCCTGTGAGGGATAATTAGCCTGGAGCTCCTGGAGCTCCCCTGTGCAATGGCTGTGCAGTGCTGGCGTGCCTCTGGCCATGGGTTTTCCACAGATATTTCATTAACGTTCAGAAATGGCACTTACTCGCTAATAATCTACCAACATTTAATAAACACAGCCCAAGAGTTTTATAACCTGTTAACTTCCAAGTGGCAATAATTAAACAAAAATGATAAATAATTAAGGCCTAATTACATGGTATCTGTCATTTCATTTTGCAGCAGGCATGTTAAGTGCCTTTGCCACTACTGATTGGGGGCCCATTCTGCAAGCGCTCGGCACTTTCTCTGCGCGCCTGGGTGGAGAGTCAGGTTCCATGCAGCTTTATGGTGGAGAAGAAAAAGGAAAATGTGCTTCATTAGCTGGGTAATTGTCCCCTTCCACCACTGAAGATAATTCCCACTGAGGCTGTTGCATGACTTTGGGAAGCCAGCAAATAGAGCCATTTGTGTCTCATGTTCCCCTGATAGACTGAGTTGTAGGAAATGGGACAGATGCAGAAGAAGAGCCCCGTGCCACACTCAGAGCTCCCTCTTTTCACTCTCCTTCACTTTGGGTCTGGATCCCAGACATTGGTACATGGAGCCCTACATAGTGGGGTGAAACAAAACCCAGTGAATAGACAGATGGTAGGTGCTTTGAGCAGTTATACCAGGATCCAAACTCATCACCAGATCCACAACTGACACAGATCAGCAAAACCCCACTGCAGCACCAACTTACAGCAGCTGAAAATGTCTGCTTCCCAAGTATTTCAGATGGGTATTGAGGACTCTCCCAAGGACAGAGCCATAGCTGGAGGGGCTCTCTGTAGCCTGTTGGATGGAAAACTTAGAAGGACAGTGCATGCATGGAGCTGGGAAGAAAGAGAAGGAGTGGAGAGCACTATAACTCTGGGAGGGTCAGAGGAGGCAGCAGGCACAAGTGCAGGACACTGAAGTCCTCAGAGCTTTTAATGGGCAAGGGTAGATGGCAGAGTCTGACACAAGCTGATAAGAGGGGAGATGAGCTGATGGCAGAGAATAGTGCAGCTCTCTGTCTGGCCAAGGTGCAGGGCTGGTGAGACGACTGGGAGGGAAAGCACACACCAAATCCACCTAGTTTTCTGCTGCCAGGGCATCATTTGTCTGCTACAGGGAATAAATGGCCTCCATTGCTTCAAAAACAGGGAAGTGGTTTAATTGATCTCTAGTGGACCCTTGGTCATGGAGGAGCCCTGCACATGCTTTAGCTTGCTTCCCTGAAGCTGTACATGGAGCTGGTTTGCTTCAGTTTATTTCCAAATGGTTGCAGAAAGCTTCCCAGTATTCAGGCAGCAAACTCCATTAATTTTTTTTAGCATGTTCCAGTCATTCCCTGCAGAGAGAGGACATGATTTGATTTTCCCCAGTGAATCTATTTTGTTATTTTACCCAGCCCCACTGTTGCAAGTTTTGGTTGTGTCTGACAGTCCACGGGCACTTCCCAACACCCCAGTGCTGTTACCTCCAGCACTGGGATCACAGATTACACAAAGTTACTGAAATACAGGGTGGGGTGAGATGCAAATCCAGTCCTAGAAGTTCGCTCTTTCTCTGTTTTTCTGTTTGACTTTCTTATGGTCTGCTGGGTAAAGGCTAGAGACCTTTATACTGCAGAAGAGTCTAAGTCAGGAAGCATTAGACATGCAGATGATCATGTTAAATGGCTTCAGCTATTTCTAGGGGTTAAGGAAGGACTGTGCATTGTAGGACTTTCCCACCAGCTGCTTCATGAGCTTTTATGTTTGGGTTCCAAGGCAGCTACGGATTTTACTTTTCAATTTGTGTGTCCTCCCCAAATGGAAAGAGAATGAGACTCAGCTATGGGGTCAAGTTGTGGCCAATAAGTTATCACATTAGCTCTTCAGAAGGAACTCTGTCTGACTTGGGAGCCCACTGCAAATGCTGTGCAGCACAGCTCTTTCATGAGGGGGGAGGCTGGCTTGGATTACCTTACATCTGCCATAGGGAAGGAGTCTGGATCACTTCAGGCATGGAGCCTCAGCTGAAAAGTGATCACTCCTAATGTGTGGTGTCTGAGTGCACATTTTCACTTTTAATTGCTCACTGTGGGCACCAAACAAGAAGTCTGAGCCAGCATCCCAACGCGACATTAATCCTTTCTGCTCTCCCCAGCCAGCCCTCCCCAAAAATAGCATTCACCCCCCTGGGCCCTCGCTCATCTTGCAACTGAGATTCAAAACTGCTTGGGGAAGCACAAAGTGCCCTGTTAGCAAAATCTATCCTGCGAGTCACAGAGAACCCTCAACATCCACCGAGAGCTCAATATTCCCACTTGAGCAGCCGGGGACTCAATCAGGGAAGGGGTTTCTCTGCCACCCGGAGCATTACAGAATGAAATGCTGAGGAGACCGCCTCGCATGGAGAGAAAGTAAATTCTCCACGGGGGAGAATATACTGAGAGAAGCAAGTGGAGATGCATTAGCAGAACAATGCAGATTCTCAGAGCAATGAGGGCACATGTCAGCTGCGTCCCACTGTGAATGATGCGTGGTGCTGTGTTTGAGGAACTGAAGCATCTTCAGGCGTGCCGGGCTGCATGGGATTGTGGGACTGCTGCTAAGTGAGCGGCAACCCCCAATCTCTGTATCAGTCTGTGTGTCTGGCTTGATGTGCCTTTGGGGATGTAGGGACCTGGCCCAAAAGCAGGTGTCCTGGTGTAGGTGGGCTGATTCAGGGGCTTTGAGGCTTGACTTGAGGTTGGATGGCACTCACATGTGTGGCACTTAAATCTGTGGATCTGTTAGTGATCCTCTTTGGAAAAAGAGGAGAAGAAAGTACCGTGGCAGCTCCTTGTCTTCCAGGCACCTGCTGCTTCTAGAGTAGTTTATGTGCAAAATGAGGCTGTGGGAATGATTTCTCTTCGGATGACCCCACCTTAGGTGATGCTTTACCTCACTGGAAGGAGAAGGTAGATTGCTCCGTTCTGTCCAAGACAAAATTTCTTCTGAAGATGGCTTTTTAAGGGCTATTTCCACACTCAGGGTTCCTCTTAGCAAGAAACACTGAGCTATTTAGAAATGTCTTAAGTGCTGATTTTAAAGAATCCGGTCAGGAGTGCCAGTGTAGACTCTTTAGAGTGAAAAATGGACCTTCTCTACCAAAAGCTGGAGAAATAATTGCATTTCCCCATTTTCCAGTTGCCCTGAGGTAGCTGTGTTATTTCAGCATCCATACTTAGTCCAGCCATCAGAGTGCACTACGGTGCTGGAGGATTCCACCCAGCGTTAATGCAGCATCAAGGGAAATGGGGACCTGCTTAGCACAGTAGTAGTTCCCAGAGCAATTGCTGGAAAGGCTGGATGCTCTGTCCACAGGAAGGATCTGCAGAATGTGCTTGCTGGGCTGTGTTCTCCAGCAGCAGCAGAGAGATAATAAAGAAAATGTGGCTATTACAGCAGTGGGAATATAGAAATCTCTCCTATGGAAAAAGGTCTCTTTCAGGTTGGGAAAAACAGATGCAGAGAGGGTAGTGTTAAATCTCTGAGTGGGTTTGTTCATGGACAGATGCTTCCTGAGATGTTACCAGTCATCCTTGCACCCGCTGCTTGGACAAGACAAATGTGCTTTTTGCCAAGAACCCAGCCTGCAGGTAGCAACCCCTTGGCATGAGACAAGAAAGCACAAAGTTGTCAGAAGCTATGCTAGGCTTCTGTCCACAGAAGCCACTCCTGCCTGCTTTGCAAAGAGCTTACAAGCACCCCAAACCTCATCACTGTGACAGGGTCCTTTTCTTTCTGCCACATCCCAATTTGCATTATCGGCTCCTCTCAACAGCCACTATTGTACAAACACAATTGCTTTAAATTACTAGAGGCCTCAGTCTGCTCTGCCATATATGTTGGTGTCTGGGCATTAAATATTTATTGAAAGATTCATTATTTGGGCATTAAATATTAATTCGTATGAGGGAATGAAGTGGATGATTTGTATTTGTTTTTTACAGATTGTCTTGGAATGGGAAATGTGTTTCTAAAGGGCGGCGCTTGGGGGCAGCTGCTTTTTCAGCCCTGGCTTTTCTGGGGAAGTGCTTCTTGCCCGTCCTTCACCCATCCCCAGGGTGGCTGGCTGCCCGTGCTCTGGAGATTAACTCTCCTATCAATAGGTTTGTGCTTTGTTTATAAATCACACTGTTTCAGACAACTTCCTTCTGCCCCTCCCCAGCACAAGTCTCACACATCCACACCGAAGAGTCTAACTTCAGGTGCTGAAGCATCTACAGGATTGTTTTGGTTACCAGGAGATGCCTGCTTGTGTCCTGCCTCTTTAAGTGAAGTTTATGGTCTGAAAGGTAATTGATTTGCAATGGTATTTAAGACAAGAGCTGGAGGATACTACTGTGCTCCTCTGCAGTACAGTAGCCTGGAGAAAACCATTGCTAAAGCAAAAACATTGACTTTTTTTAGTGATGTGGTCTCTTCTGATGCACTCAGCAGGGGTGAAGTTTGCTCTATTTTTACAGAATTGTCTGCTATTTTTACAATAGGAGTTTGCACGTTGTGCTGTGTCTTAGGCAATGGGTGTGGGAAGGGAGGGTAGGACAATCCATGCTTTTGATTACTGCTCCCTCCTTTATCTTTTGCCTTGGATTAAATTTTAGCTTGTTTTTCCAAGGAAAGGTGGTTTTATGATGAAATCAGGCAAGGCTGGAGAATATGCTGAGTTTTAGCTGCGTGGTGTATAATGGCACAATGGGAGGGATAAATACATTGATGATTATGGGTAGAGACAGTGCCAAGATAATATCAGGGGGTAGGATTAGAGAAGGTAGATGGAAAGATTTTCCTAATACACTTGAGCCATTTGTACAATTGGCCTATCAGAAAAACTGTGAATTAGAGTCAGCTGCAGAGACGGGAGAACATAAAAGTCCCAAAGTTGATGGCAAATCTCCTTTCAGTAGGGTTTGAATTTCACCTATCCTGTATGGACCTGGAATACAAAAGCAACTGAGTATTTTAGCTTCAAAAAAAAAGCAAATTAAATTAGACAGGGATAATCTCAGGACAACACCTGAGCAACCAAATGCAGCAAAATTCTTGGAGCTCACAGGGCTTGTTGGAGACTCCATCCTAGTAACTTCAGAGCACAATTATTTGCCTGGGCTGAAGTTTTGGAGGCAGTGGGATTGGTTACTACTGCAGCGTGAACAGTAATAGTCCAGATGATCACAGTAGTAGTCAAATAGGTGATTTTATGCAAAGACTTTTGTCAGCAGCTGGTGGATCTTCTCAGAAAGAGACAAATTGCCAGAACTCAGTGTCTATGAGCTTTCCAGAAATTCACTTCCACAGTTAATCAAGTCTCCCTGGATATAGATGTCCACAGTGAGATGGACGTGGTGGTTTCCCATTGTCACGTGCTGTGAGGAAAACTTTCCTGGAAAAAGTGGGATTGATGAACCAAAAATCAGAGTGCCACAGGGTGATAGTAAAAATTGGGAACTTTTCACTTCTCTGATATAGCTGTCCAAGGCAATATCTACCATGTGCTTTGACTCAACTGAATTTTCCTTCTTATACCAGGCAACTTGAAATTAAGGATTTTGGCACATAGTTTTGCTATCTCCAATAGAAACCAAACTGTCTGTGACACCTTTGTTGGACTTTCTGCTCCATCTACATATATTATTTATTTATAATGATTTTCTAAGCTGGTATCTCTAAGTTGTCCTTTCTCCCATTACAGGATTCTCTGTGTTCTCCCTCCTTCTCCACCTTAAGTGGACTCCTCCCTACCTTCATCTTTTATATACTCACTGAATAATAACCTTTTCTGGTCATTTACTCAGCAAGGATTTGTCATTCCAATCTTTCATTAATCCTACAACATAAAACCCAGAAGATGTGTTCATGGCTAAGCAGCAGCCTAGAATTCCTTTGGTAGAATTCACAGTTTAGAGTGAATAAGTCCTGAAGGGAGGTGCCCAAACCACTGTCTTCCACCACTTTGGGGACTCCTGACTTTTGTCACCAGAGTGTTAATTAGGCTTTAGGAGGACACAAGAGGATTCCAGCAGATCAAAACTCCTCTGTCTCTGGGAAACCCCTCATTGAATCAGCTGCTACAGCAATGATGTATATCCAGGCAAATGCAATTTATTAATGGAAATTTGGTCCATCCCTGTGTCAGTGGCTCCATGTTGATCAAGGGACTGCTCTGAAAGTTGCCAAATGCTCTTTTCTGGCTGCTCAGGGCACGGTCCCTCTTACACATCGTTTTCTTAGGAATGCACCCACTCTCCCAAATGCCCAGGGAGCTCTTCTTTTGTGGGATTATTACAGAACCTCCTGGGGAAAAGACAAATCAGACCTTTTATCTGCTTTTCTGCTTGCCACAAGCTTCCAACCACTAAAGGCACCTCTGCTGCTCTCTGCTCAGTCAAAAGACTTAAGATGATCAATTTATAATGTCTACAGAGTGCTCAGATGAAACGATGTTCTGAAAATGCCTTGGATGAAAAGATGCTGTAAAAAAAAAATCTTTACCCTGATAGGCTGATTACAATCTATTGTGCCATGGATTAGTTGGTGAGTATTTATTCAGCTTATTTTTTATTCCTATGTACAGATGCTCTGGACCACAATGACCCCTTTGAAGTCATTATTGGCTCTTGCATCCCTGAGTAGCATAGAGGGCACATTAATAAGCTGTGTATAGAAAAAGACAATGAAGTCCCCGAGAAGTCATCAAGAGTCTATTGTGTCAGTCTGACTGTAGCCCACAAAAGACACTGAATCAGTAAGCTAAAAATATCCTTCAGAAATACTGTTGACACAGTTATTTTACACTGGCAGCAACACGCTCCCCACATACACACATGCTACCCCTGCTAGTCCTGCTCTGGGCAATGTCTGTTCTGGGAAGCATCTGGCTTTCCTTGGGATTCAGGGGTCTCCAAATGGTCCTGTCTGCAGTGGCATCGTCGAGCTCTGTTAGCAAAGTGCAAGGGAAAACTTCAATTTTCATTCTCCTACCATCCCTATTGTGTGAAATGCCACAAAATACCCATCTAGACACTGCTGCTATGGCAGCAGGACAGAACAGGACAGGACCAGACAGGAAGGAAGCAGGTACCCACTGGCTGGCTGCCCTTTTTGGACCCAGAGGTGCTCCAGCCCCCCAGCAGCACTGTTTCTGGTGCCTAAGCAAATCTTCAGGAGGGAGACTTTGTCTCACTCCAACAGCAGAGGAGCTGACCTTGTGTTTTTCTGGTGATACCACCCCTGGCTCTTTGCCTCCTACGTGTTCACTGGAGCACTCAGAGGAGCTTGTCCTGAAGGTAACAAACCTTTGCAATGGATGGAGCAGCTCATCTGACTCAGAGCTGTTGCTCTTGGCTGTCTGCAGGCTCAAGCAGATATCACCACATTTCACATTTTCAAGGTATTCCTCAGAATTTTGGGGCTTAGGAAATGGTTTGTTTGTTTGTTTGTTTGTTTGTTTGTTTTAATGGAAGCTGGAATTTGCATGTTACTAGTCAAAATCAAGACATGGATTGCAATATATGTTCAGCCCTTACTCTAGTCTGAAGAAGTCCTAAACTAGGAGGAGAGTTCACATCATCCTTTGTGTAGTTATCACCATTGACACAACAAAATAACAAAACTCCTTCCAATGGCCTGATTGTATTGTAAAAAACCTGAACAATACCAACACAGCAGACTTTCCTAGATACCTCAACCTGCTCTAATCCATTCCTGGGAGTGTATAAAATATGACAGATATTACAATAGAGGCTTTGAAAAGTCCTCTAATGAAGAGTCATCTCACCCTAATGTGCTCTGATCCTGCAAGTAGAGGTCACACAGGATAAAAAGCTACTGAAACAAAGCAAAGAGAGGGAGGGAACTGTAAAATCCAGTTCTGTTTTTCCCTTTCCTGTTTAAAAGGAATAAGGAACAAGATTATTCCCTACCTTACTTGGCTGTGGAGTCTCCAATATTGTGTCTAACTCATGCTGAGTAATGTGTATTGATTGCTTTGTTACAAGCTTTATTGTTCAGTCTATCACCAATAAAAAGTTTATGTAAAACAAGACCTGAAGAAAGCAAGTGGGAGAAAGTGAAGTGGAGAATGTGAATGCACACAGGGGGTAAATGTGACTTTTATTTCCAACAGATACCCTATGCCCAAATTTTAGCAGC
>NW_008590268.1:84506-117237 GCF_000691845.1 Merops nubicus
GCCTGTTTTAAAGCCTTTGGAGGAAGGGGTTTATTTTTGGCTTGGTTTTCGTTGGTATTTTTTCTTTTTTTTTTTTTTTTTATCTTTTTTTGTTTTTTTGTTTCGGGGGGTTTTTTTTTTTTTTTTTTTTCCCCCCTGCTTAATCACCTGTTCATTTTCTTAAGCAAATAAAGTACCAGGAGAGAAGGGGAAAACCAGGTAAAGTTGCTAAATTTGCATATGAAAAGGAGTGGCTGGGCGTTTTGCTGCGTTTAAAAGGAGCAGAAGAAGAAAGGATGAGGATTTACAGCAGGGAACTGCAGCTGGCATGACAGTCTTTAGGGCTGGGTTCCTCTAAACATGGTACAAGTGATGTGGCAGGCATGATTACCAGCACTTCTCCCTGCCTCTCCGTGGCTTCTGGGGTGAAAATAATTTAATTTCCAGGGCCAGATATTACTGATTATAAATGATATGGGGCTGGTGATAGTGATACTCTAATTGTAAAGGGGACTGCTCCCCTCTACTAGCAGCTTGACGGAGATCCACCTGGTTTGCTTCTTAAACACTGAAACCATCTCACCCCAGAGTAGGTATGGAAATAGATAGAGGGGATAAAAGAAGTTTGGATGATTGACTAAGATCCACACCAGTGTCTTGTTATGGCATGGTACCAACATTGTGGTACAGCTGCAGTGCTGGCAAAGGGCTGTGGAGTTCCCTGGTTGGTGCCATGGCTCACAGAACAGTCCACTGTGTGCTCTTTGTGAGCCCAGCCCTCCTTGCAAGCTGGTTTTGCTGCTGGGTTTCCCTGCAAAACATCACAAGGACATTTATCAGTCTCGGTTCTTGCAGTTCCATTAACTTTTCTTGGCCTCAGACAATAAAGTCGTGGAGTTAATTTCATTCATTTAACCAGTGGGAAGGGGGGTGGGGTGAAAAATAGACAGAATGCATTTCCTTTTAATCTGATGGATACAGGATGCCGTGCTTGCATCCCTGAGCCAGTCAGCAGTGTCAGCACTCACCAGCACCTCCAGCTTTGCAAATAATGACTCACTTGGTTCAGTGGTCAAACTGAAGCAAAATCATGGAGTAAAAAAGTGCTTCAAGGTTATCCAACAAGATGTTTTGAAACAAAACAGAAAGTTTACTTGGTTTTATGGCATTATTCCTGTCTTTTTATTGTTTCTATATTGTTTTTGTTTCTTTTGGGCCAATTTCCCAAAGCAAGTGTTATTTCAGAAGGAAAAGTGGAAATATTCTGTTAGGAAACAGAAATCTGGGAAATTGTTTCGAGCTTTCTTTTTGTTTCTTCCTTTTAACTCTGTACTTTTGTCCTGGCTGAAATGCTTCATGTGCCAAATCTGAACTGCAAAGTACAGCTAATCACTTCCCCTAGATGCCATATCTTGGTGAATCAGATATTTCCACAAAGAATGGTCCCTTCGCCTTTCCCTGTGATGTTGGTTTTGCCCAGGTGAAAAGCAAACAAAAAGCATTGAACAGACAACAGAGAAGTGTCTGCTGGAACATCAAGATCACTTTTTAAGAGTGGAGTTGAAAGAGGAACAAACATGAGGCATCCTTTCTTTGTGTTTTGTTTTTTTGTTTTTTTTTTTCCTTTTCCCTTTCCCATATAACTGAGGGCTCTCCAGTTTGGAGGCTGCCTGCCTGGACCTGTTTACCAGCCCTCTGCTTGGTGGGGAGGATGGGCCTCTGTGCTCCAGGAAAATAGGAGTGTGGATCAAAAACGTAACCATGGGTCACTAGAGGGAGATGGCAGATGAGAAGCAGAGAGCTGTGCCTAGCAGGTGTAAAAGCAGTGAAAATGAGAAACAAACCCCTATTATCCACTATTATTACAAGTCTCACTCCTCTTGGAATTAAAAAAAAGGGCTATTTAGCCCCCTCTAGTAGAATTTTGGTTAAGAAGCTGCATGTAGATATTCATAATTTAATGTTGTAAACCCCGACAAGGAACCTTTTCAAACAAATCTTTTTTTTTTTTTATCCAGAAAATACAGGGATTGTTTTTTGTGTGTTGCTCTTAATCAGCCCTGCTTGGTTACACAAAGAACACACCGTATCTTGTGATCCTGTTTGAAAACTGTGGGCACGTGCCACGACGTGACTAAATCACCTACCTGCTCTACAAAGATGCTATGTGATGTATTACAAGTGAATCCAAATTCTGAAATGAAAGAAAAATGAAACAAATGGCCTAAGGGACATCCATGACAATAAAAAATTACTTCAGCTAAGCATGGCATTGGAGGGATACAGTTTTCTGTTGATGTTATACATCCTCCAGTATGTTCTGTCTGTGCTGGATGAACAGCCATGTTGGTCATTTTTGGCTAACAACAGCAAAAGCTGTGACAGGGCTGCTCTGGTCGTGCTTCACCACCACAGAAACGCAGCCACGTCTGAGTACTAACAAGACAGAACCATAGAAAACTGCCTACATGAAGGATAGACAGAGAAAAGAGAGAGTAAGCAAAAAAAACCCCACATCTGTTTGAAAGCAATGAGATTTGGTACAAAATCAGCTCAAACTACCCTGGCAGAGAGAGTGTTTTGTGTTCAGTGACTTGTCATTGAAGTGCTGGGGTTAAACCCCCGGCCCCGAATGAGTGTTGGCATATGGGTGATGCCCACAACCAGGCAAGAAAAAGCCTCCTGATTATCACCCAGGGTCTGCCCAGGCTTGGGTGGGAACCAATTAAGAGATCCCCACCAGGTGCCCCTGTCTTCAGCATTAACATCAGGTTAATAGTATAAAACCTGGCTCTGCTTGCAGTGGTGTTGGGGAGTCTACCTATAGAGTGGGTGTACTATGTGGGGCTTCCAGTTATTGGAAGGGCTCCCTGACTGTTGCATGGCAAGTAGAGTTCTCAGTGATGTGGGACAAGATCAAGACCAGGACAGAAAGAGGGTTATGTATATAGTGAGGCTTTTCTGTGGCAATCACTATATGGTTGGAAGTGGATTGATGACCTGGTTCCTAAGATGGCTTGCTGCTTTATTTGCTGCATCATACATGGTGAGTGAATGCATCAATCTATTTATTCTTCTAGTGGTTACCCACCTCATTTCTTTCCTATATACTTTGGAATGGGATGTTAAAGTCTTTCCTGTGTGTATGCTACTAATGGCCTTATCCTTCCTCCTGGGACAAGTGGTCAGCAAAGGAGTCATCTGCAAGAGCTTCTTGGTCCAGCTCTGTGCTGGGTCTGCTGTTGGTCTCAGATAGCTGCTCTGTGCAGGTAGCTGTGGTTGGGCAGGTGCTTTGTGCACAGCTTTGCCAGATAAATGTTCCTCAGCCTCTTAGAAATAGGAGTTTGAGAGCCAGAAAATCCTTGCCAAAGCCTGACAGCTTCCTGTGGCAGATGTCACTTTGGACATGAGCAATGAATTATTTAATCTCAACTACTAAATCCAACTTGTGATAGCTTTAACCTGTCCTGTATCTACTCGCAGCACCTATATTTTGATAGGTACAGCAAATTCCTTTCATTGAATCAGGAGCAGGAGGTTTTTGCTGTGTTCGAGTGAGCAAAAACCCAAATGATTCTCTTCCTAATTAGCCTAATGAGGCTTTTGGCTCTCACATGATGACAAGTAAATGAATTTGCCCTTTCCATGACAAGTTCTTATGGGAATGATACGAAGTCTTTCGTAACAATGTATCAAAAGTACAAAGTCATTAAAAACAGTTGTCCAACTATGAAATTAGTTATTGATTAATATTGCTTCCAGACAGCCATATTGTTCATGCAAAAAAAAAAAAAAAATAGAATTCCTATGTTCATATTTCTTCATGAAAGTAGGTTATTGAAATATGCAAAACATTTGAGATCCTGAGGTCATATATGTCTGTACTTCTGCACTCAGATGCACTCACTTTTTTTCATTTTGAGCTCCACAGGGGTCTTGCGCTTAGGAAAAGGACTTGATCTCTCACTATGAACATCTTGATTAATCTTATCATGATATGCCCATGTCCAGCTGCACAGATCAGCTTCTCCTGGAAGAAGCCTTACTAAAATGAGCAGAACTAGTCCTCCTGTGAGTCACAGGGGCTTTGTCATCTCTCAGGCTGTGAAGCATGGTTAAATAAAGAACAGAGGGCCCCTAAAAGTAGCTGAAAGGCCCATGATCTGTGAATAGAGCCAAGAAATAACTGAGTCACCTCGAGTGTTATTAAGGACCAAAGGAGTGGTATTAGAGCGAACAAGAGTGCAGAGCAGGCTGTGAGCAATGGCTCCATCTCCACAAGGATGATTTCCATGGTTGCCCAGGCAGGTGAAGAGATGTGTGTCTGCACTTTTATACCATTCAGCCTCCATAATCTATCAGTCTTTGAATGGAAAAGAAGGAAAATTATATGGGGGAAGGGAAGTGACCAGTGAAACAATGCTTGAAATCACACCAACCAGAATGTACCTGCTTTTTTTTTAAGATAACCACCAGGCTGACAAGGGGAAATGATGGGCTTACCACAGTGCTGTAACTTTGTATGTTTAAAATCATAATGCATTTTGTGATCCCCTCCCTTGCACAGGGGTCATATTTGCCAGAATCTCAAAAACATTCCCAGTGCAGTTCAGGTTTCACTTCTCTCTGAGGTAATTGCCAGTCAGCATTCATTTGTTGGCTGAGATGACCAGAACTTTAAAAAAATATAGTAGGCTTACCAAAACCAACATGTCTGGTGAAATAAAAAGAGAATGGAGGGGGGGGGGGAAAAAAAAAAAAAAAAAAGCATATTTCCCTGAAATTTCAGTTCTCAGAGGAGTCTGGCCCAGCAAATGGCACAGTTATAATGTTGTTCCTCCATCACAATTGCTTCAGAATGATTACTCTTCTATTCCATCCTCAGCTGATTAGTCCCTAGGCTAAATTGCTTTCAAATGAATAAAATGCCATCTATTCGTGTTTTTGCTTCTGTGGGGAAAATTCTACTTGCTGTGATAAACTAAATAGATTGGTTTTGTCTGTGTGGGGTTTTGTTTTGAAGAATGAAATAATTTTGCTGGAATGGAAATTCTCATCTTTGAGTATCTCTCATGCAACTCTTCTGTTGCCTGTTGATTTGAGAAAGAGTTTACATACCTGATATAAAGAGCTCTGAAAGCTGGACATGAATTTTAAAAAACATAACAATTTTTTTTCCTTCCTGTCTTTCTCCTCTCTGGAAAGGAACTGCTGAAATCCCCACCCATGCCTGCATACCCAAAACCCACCAAAATGCTAGTATTTAAATTTTTTCTGTACCTAACAGCATGAACAATCATCCACTAAATGCTATACTTAGAAGACACATAGTCCTTGCCCTCTTTTTTTTAACATAAGGTGTTCAGATAGTTTGGAAAAGTTTTATCTAGTCACTCAAAGTAAATCTTATCAGGTTTGCCTATTATTTCTTATCAAGTCTGAAATATGCCAGGCATAATTTAGATGGAGATATTTTGGAGTATCACAAACCCTTGCAACGTGTCACTCAAATGCAAGTGGTGGGAAGTCCAAAGAAAACCAAGGTGCAATTTTGAGCATTTCTGTATAAGTTTCTTTGGACCAGAATTTCTTCCTTGGAAGCTCTCTGGTTAACACTTACATTCCTGATATATTTCCATGTGTTATTAACCTAATTGGACCCAACATTTATTCTGAGGTTCTCATTAATATTTTTTAACACAGTACAGCATCTTTACCCTTGAGCAGTGAACCGAGTTTTCATCTTCATAAAAATGGATTCCTCATAATCAGACAATATCCAATCATTTCCAGTCCATAAGGTAAATTTCCTCTATATTTTTTCAATTTTGCAGTTTTCTTACCAATCAGCACAATACATTTCACCCGATGGGTTATTTCTCCATAAACCTTGTCACTATTGCCAGAAGCTACTCGCTGGAAAGGATGCTAATGTGAGTTGGAGGACACGTCAAAGAGATGACCACAGGCTAAATGAAAGGACACAACTCCCAGCATTATGGCAGAACTGATTCACTTATTCTTCTAATCTACTTCCTTTACTACTTCCCATTATCTTAAAAATGATCAAAATAAGGATGGTATTTTTATAATATAGTAAAAACATACCAATGATATATTTACAAATATTGACTGCTAAGTAAATAGTGCTGCAGCCCATTGATTGACTTACTTGTTAATTTATCTGCATAGTAGTAACATTTTTGAGTCCAGCACCTGAATACCACAGTCTGAGACCAAAAAAAATTAATGTTCCTAAGCAAAGATGATTACTGATGTTTGTTAGGTGCTGTGGCTGCAATAACAATGATAATCAGCAACTGGGTGAAAACCAATTATTTGGTAAAAAGAGATTTTTCAAAATGTAAATTCAGAAGATTTTTATTGTTATTATCTAAAATTGAACTATGTAGCTTATTTTAAGTGGGTAGATTTCTGTTTTGTGTCCATGAAATTGCTACCATATTAACAAGATTTTCCAGACATTAATGGATTGATTTCTGCATAATTGTAACTATATTAATTCATCCCAATTACCTCTAAGTAAAATTTAAATTAAGTTAAATTGGAGAAATTAAAAATGTTTGAAAACCCTGCATGGAAACCTTGAGGCATCATAAGATTGTCATTTCTCATCTCTAATATCGTTCTTCTTGCTAAGAATGCAACATAAATAGTCTCAGTTCTCCCAAGATTTGTAAACTGCTATTTCCTCTACATTTCAAAACCAAAGTAAAGCTCTCTACATAAAGCCAATAGGACACTTTTTCCTCACTGATGGAAAAATGTCTCTGGCTGTTCCCTCATTTCTGATGGTTTCTTATTAAAGAAGCTGAAGCACAGACAATCCATTTTTGATGTGAAGGTATTCAACTGCAAACACAGATTTAAATATCTGGTAGAAGCATTGGCAATGGTCTGAAAGAGAGAAAGCAGTTGTGGTAGGCATAGAGGAGTCTTCCAGAACCACAGGCACTTAGCAGCAACCCACAACTCTTGTGTGTACCACTGCTTCAAAGGCAAAACCATTCTGCTTACTGAAGTCGTGGCTGGGATGAGCCCTTGGCAAGGCTTGGTGGCAGATCTGGGCTGAGAGAGCTTTTATCCAGTCTTGGAGAACACAACTGTGTTTTAGCTTAGCCAAGATCTGCAACTGTTGCACATCTGGGAGGAATTTGGACAGTTTGAAGTGGGTGTCCACATGCCAACTTCCAATATATTATTCTGCTGTGTTTTTGGGATCTCAGCACCTGATATCTTGAGGTATTTCAGCTCACTTGCCTCTTATTTATTCACCTTGTGACTGGCTATCTCTTCCAAAAAATCCCTCCAAACCCACATCTCTTCAGTTCCTGATTTCTAGATGCACCCTGGGCTAGGAAGGGCCTTGGGCTGCATCTCTAAGGTGATTAATAGACGACATTGATGAGGAGATCCAGATTCACTAATAGAGGCTGTCACATTCTACTGCTAGCATATCATGTCTTCTGCAAATTTTTTACAGCTGTACTGGCTTCTGTAGGCTTCAGGAGTGGACCAGGTGACCTGCTCAGAAATGTGGTGGCTAACTAGAAGTAGCATGAATTAGGTAAAACAATCAGTTCAGATCATCCATGCCCTGCTAGAATGAGAGAGATGCTGGTCACGCTGAGGAGAGCCAGTGAAAATCACCCCTCTCCCTGCAGCAGAGTCATTCATACGGAGGGAGAGCAGCACACAGGGAAGAGATGGCTTGAAGAGATGGCTTACAGAAAGGTGTTTAATTGCATTTTGGTTCTGGACCCTCTGGTGAGCAGAGAACAAATGAAAGTTTCTGGTGTTGAGGGAAAAAAAAAAAGAGGAAAAAGTTTTGCCTCTTAGAGCAAGGAAATAGTTTGAGGCTACGTTTTAATTAAAATGAATATCAGCGCTATCTTAATGTTATTGCCAGTTAAGTGTAGCAGGGTGATTTAGAGTTCTATAACACAATTATACTCTGGTAATGAAGCTCCGCGGAATTATCCCAGGAATTCAAAATGCAGAGGGGAGCAGTAGCTCTCATTTGTAACCATGTTACAACCTTTATTGTTACAGTAGGCTCTGTTTTCCTCAAAGATTAACTCAGTCGTATTTAAGTCTCTGGTTACATTAAAGGGAGATTGGAACGGGTGACAGAAGCTGTTTTACTGTCCCTGCAGCAGTCTGGTTCAAAATGTTCCACCATCAGAGAGCTGACTGCCTGAACCTGATCATGCTCTTGGTTTTTCTACTGGGGGGCAGGATGCATGTAATTAAGTAGAAATATCATTTGCAATGTGGTTTTGCCGGTGAGGCTTCAAGTGAATATTTTAGCAGGGAAATCTCTGTTGACGATGCCTTGTCAAGGGGCATGGAGCCTTTCAAAGTGGCTTTACACCTTTGCAGTACAGCTGCTTCTGGTTCCTTCTGGTGTGGTGGGGAGCTCTTGTTTTCCTATGGGCTTCCTACAATGAAAAAAAGAGCTGCATAGGAACAGGCAGTTCTCTGCTCTATTTATTCCTCTTGCATAGAGATGGAAAACATTTCTACATCTTCAGCCGTGTTTCCAATACAGTGGAAGTTACACACTTCAGAAAAATTGCTGGTGTTGTGTTTAGATTTACATACATTGAGTTTGACCTCTGGGGGGATACACGGGTCACACCTGGCTTTGGTATCTCAGCATACTTTATCCTGGAAGCCAGAAACAGTTGTATTATCTAAGGCAAACACTCAAATTCAAACAGATTAACCCTTCTGTCCAGGCACATGAAATGCCTTATTTTTCCACCCCACAAATTTGGTCAGTACAGAACCAAACAAGAGCACAAGCCCTTCAAGTCCTCCAAAAGTCTGGGCTTGAGTGACATGCTGAGTTACAGAGTGAAAGTGGAAGCACAGACACACCAAAATCTGCTCTCCAACAAGGACTCAACCTTTGACTGAGGCCCAAGTTTTTCTTTCCAGAAATGGGAAATCTGGAGAAAGCAAGAATCCCTCTCAATCTTTATTCCCATTTGGAGACAAATTTACTTGGCATTGAGGAAAGATGAAAACTGAAATGGAGCTAACTTCCCTCTAGTTTTCGATTTGCAGCAAACAGATTAAAAGCAGAAAGGAATCGATACGATAATAAGAGCAACCCTCAGGATCACCTCCAAACCCCCGTGGCAGCCCCCAGCAGTGTGATTAATCTGAGCAAACAGCCTGTGGATACTCATTCCATGCCTCTGTATTTTTTTTTTGCACAATTTCATGTCACAACTAGGGTCAAGACCACTAAAAGGAGGCATATCTGTCAACCTTACAGGTTTTTCAGTGTTCAAATCTAGCATTGTATTCCTGTAGGCAAAGAGATTCTGGCTCCAAACAGGTGACACTTGCTTTTTGAAAACAAAATCTCACAAAAAAAAAAAATATTAGGTAATAAAAGCATGTTTTATAAATTTGTCACTGTTCTGCTCTATGGTTCAGTCTGAGATAAGTTGGGAGGAAAGAAATGTTTCAAATCTGAAATTCTTCCATTTTCAAAATGGAATGTTTCTATTTGCTTGCTTGAAACCAATTTTAGTTTGCCCCTTTCTTTCTAGTGGAGCCTTTTGCAACCATATTTCCTAGACCTTAGCAATAAGAAGAGGTCTTTCAGGCTATTTGCACTGAGATGTGCTTTTCTTCCTTCAGGCCTTCTAAAATATTATCCAATGGAGCACAATGCTGCTCAACATGCATAAAAACTTTGCCTTTAACCTTTTGGTCAATTCTACCTCTACAGCCCCCAAACTACAATTCTTCCATTGTTAAGCTCTACCTGAGGAGTAAAGGCTGTCACTTCATGGCTGTGCAAACCCCACTGCTTAAGCTTCAACTTGAGGAAGCAGCACACTGTTAGCATAAAAAAATAGGTCAGTCCATTTTCTGCAGAAAACATTCCTTCTGCAAATTTTTGGTCCCTCTCCAATTGCTTGCTAAAAGCTCATGACCATGGAATAAAGGCTAAGGTCATATGTCCCGGAGCTATGAGGCAATATCTCAGGGTGCAGGTGTCCTTGGGCTCTGATTTAGGTTTCCATGTGTCTTACTGCATTTGCTTAATGATTTTCTAGGCACCTATGGCCATAGCATCTGGACTGCTGCCACAAATTAAATGCAATCAGACATTAAATCAAACTGTCTACAGCAGGCTGCAGAAACAGGCCTCCTCCTTCTGCTACCACAATCAGGCATAAGTGACTCAGAAATGGTTCAAATTCAGGCAAAGGCATTGCTGAAAGGAAGTATCTTGTGGTGCTCTTGGAAAATTGTCAGAGTGACTGTGGGCTACCAGGATATCCACACTCCTAAACTGGAATTCTTCCAGCATGAGTATCAGAGAGAATAGGGTTGGAAAACATCTCAAATTGCTTAAATATTCTACAGCTTCACTATATAGACAACTTGCTCTTGGTCTCCCTTTTGGACAAAATCTCAGGCATCGTTTATGCAGCACAAGACCCTGAGGTTCAGACACTGAGATTTTGGTGGTTTATGGCTTTTTATTAGATATTTACTCTCCCAGCATGACTACTTGAATTTGCAATAGCACATGTTGAGGGAGACTCTTACCTATCAGGAGCCACTGCCCAGTGTGAGTGTTCGTGCCTGTGCTTGTATTTGATCCCATTTGGGATTTTATATTCTGTGTGTTACTACTGGAGCCAGACTCATGCATGACCATTATCTGCTGGAGTGCTAACAGCTGGAATTTATAGATTGCCTGATAGAAAGAATTACCAAGAATGTTTTTTCCCAAACAGTGTAATATAAATTCAGCCTTGTTTTGAGATATGAAAAAAAAAAAGTCATATCTGGCTCTATGACAATGAGTTGAATGTGAAGGATTGACTCGGTGTTATTTGTCAAAATAGCCAGATACTCGTTCAGTTTAATTCCCTCCATTGCAATAGAGTGAGAGAGAATCTCAGGGCATGTAAAAATCTATCTGCATGTGCCCATCTGCTTGCAATAGCTTTGCATTGCAGCTTGTTTGGAAAGTGTTATTAGTTCCTCCCAGGGAAGGAAAGGTCGCTGAAATTTCTGAAGGACGAATTCCGCCTCGCTGTCCAACAAACTCCAGGAGCCATTGGTCACCCTCAGATGACAGCTCTGAATTGCAGGGCAATGTTTGCTGCATTTATTTCTCAGAGTAATTCGGTGGGCGTGCCCAAGTGGAGGAGGGTGTCACACATTTGGCTGAGTTCATGGTGTGAAAGAGGCAGTAGGCCACGGTCACCTCAAAAACACTGAGGGATATTTACAGAACAGAAAAAATAATCAGAAGCTGTTTACTGATTAAACTTGAAGCAAGCCCAGTCCTTCCAAAAGAGCAATCATCTGCTATTCATCACAGATTTCTGCAAGTCTGGATGCAGGAGCTATTGCAAAGCTCTTCACATTCAAAGTCACTGTCTGTTGTTAGAAATAATGATATAGCAGCCCTCAGAAACCTTGATGGAGCCCTGGTTTAGCTTCTGGACAGAGAAGAAAAGAAACCAAATGCAAGCAATGAATAGACAAAGTAAATCCCTTCTGTCAGGCAGCAGGTCAGTGGCACAGCAAAGAAGTGAACCCAGATTTCCAGAGATATGCTTTAACTGCTCATTTACATGACCATAAAACACCTCTGACTGGAGCCCAAATATACACCTGCATCTTCAACCTGGTCATCTACGTCTTCAGCCAAAGTTAGGATTGAGGTTAATGAGTTGCACACTTGCTGGACAAATAGCATTTTTACCCATTTCTCTCTTGGGTGAAAAACAACGGAGGTTTCAGGTTCGCTCATCTCTGAATGAAACTGAGACCTTTTTCTTTCTTGTTTTTAAATAGCTTTCCCAAGAAAACAGATTCATGTAGTTGGATTTTCCCTCCCTGCCAGCTTTGGATCCTGTTGGCGAATGTTAACCACACCTGGCAAAGGGGGCTGGAGATTCCTGCCAGCCTTGTGAACACAGGCAAGGTGACGAGAAGGGATCTCAAGTGGTATTTTATGGCCTCAGCCAATAGAATTGTTGTTTCACACCCAAATCACACTTTCTTTGGTTACTGAGCATGGGTAGACTATTTTTAAAATTATCTGTGCAGCTGAATCAAGCCAGAAGTCTCCTGAGAGTATCAGGGCCTCTTCCTTGTTGCATGGCATATGTCTTCTGGACTGACAATTGTCTTCACAGACTTGTATAACAACTGGTGCCATCAGACAGTAACCACCAGCTACTGCTGTTTGTACACACTGAGTGCTTCCAAATACAGCAGCACTGCCATGTGGATGGCAAGGAGGAGGAAACACCAGTGGTTACCTTCAAGCTGGTTTAGAGATCAGAATTTTCAGTGGTACCACAGCCCAAAGGATTAAGTTTGATCTGTTTTCTGCAGCAGAAACCAAGACCACCATTTTATTTATTTATTTATTTATTTTAATCCTTTTGGATAATCATCTTCCATTAGGAAAAAGAAATCAATTGCCAGGAATTTTGTCTTGCTCCTAGTAGAGCTGCTGTGTAGGTGGAGCTGTCAGATATTAAACCAGCTTCCAATCATCAGCCTAACCCAAAAAGCAGATTCTTTCTCTGCTTCCCCCTCAATTTGAGGACTGATTTTCTAATACACCTCTGTCTTTGCTTGGGAAACTGTCTCATACTTTGAACACAAGGAAGACCGTCTTAGTACTGAGCATATAAAGACTCTTCAGGAGAAAATGAAGCAGAAATTCTTGGGAAAGGGGTATCTGATGGAATAAATCCTGTGATTGAGTCCAGTGCTGCAGAGTGCACTTTGGTCAGAGAATATGAGGTAAGGGACTGAATCTCACCAGAAATGGATAATGCCACAGACAGAGTCCTCATCTCTGAGACATCACTTCAAATATTACCTGGGTCACATAGTCACGCTCTGTAGCCAGGAGAGTGCTTTGGTTATTGAAACACAGAATGAGCTATCAGAGGACATGGTTTTTAAACCACTTGAACAATGACTCCGTGCACATTTTGCAGCAAGTCATTTCATCTTTCTGTGCTTCTCTCCTCTGTGTAGTGAGGACAATACTTATCATATGTACTGGGACACTGTAAAGCTTCATCTGCTGAAATTATTGTTGCTCTTTGTAACTACAGAGTGTTATGAGAAGAGATAATGGAAGCACAAGTGAATTTCACATTTGAGTGGTAGCCATTAAGCCTTGAGAGAGTCCTCTGACTTTGAAGACATTATATCTCTCCACTCCAGTGAAAGATTAGCCTTCTAGGATTCACCTTGCATAGAAACCTAGGCAAGACTAATTTTTTCCCATTCTTCCTCTAGTATTTTTATTTACTCCAGAGAAAAGAGACTATGTAAGTATAATTTGGACCAGATTTGTAGATGGAAATGTCTGCCTAAAAATATGTGCTGCTCCCACTTTCCATCACTGGTAGTGATGTCAGCATGCATTACACTGTTAGTTGCCAGAAGTCAGGAATGTGCATCCGAAATCTCTTGAAGAGGTTTCGTTGGAAGCCAAGTACAGTTTCATCTCCAATTACTTTTTCTTTATGGGTGTTTGATACTTTTTGTGTTGTCTGTGTAGATATTTATACATCCCCTGCTGACTGTATGGTGCCCTACATTAGCACATCAGTGATGTCATCAGATAATTCCTTCTGTTGTAGGAAAATGCCAATCCTTCTGTTAACAGATGGGTGAATGCAAATGAAGCATAAGGATTGTCACAGGTCTGTGCAGGAGTTATTCTGTATACCTAGGTGAGTGCAGGGTGCACACAAGGCACATGGGCACCATGAGATCAGGGTATTTTATTGCATATGCCCACATCAGCTGTGGTTCCTGCACACAGCAAGGCACAAAATTTCCTTGAACTCGCTGTGTGGTTTTTGTAGAACTGATCTCAAGTTCCCAGTGGACACAGATAGCTCCTGTCAAGGTGTCTACCCTGTCAAAACTGCAGGATGGACAAGAAAGGTCTATACCAAAAAATTTGGATAGGGCAAGAGGTACCAGGGGAGAGGACGAGGGAAGTCCACATGAGAACCAGGAATTGAGCCCTAACTCTCCCACCATTCAGCCAAGAGTTCATGAATTACATTCTCCATTCTAGCAGAAAGGACCATCCTTATTGAAAGCAACAAAACCACAACACACCTTTTGTAGGTTCTCAGCTAGGATGAGCCATGGACCTTCCATTTATGGCACAGTTCAAGCCCTGTGGTGGAGTTAGAAGGACCAGTTTATTTTCCCACTTCAGTTTGTGAGTTGGTAAGGGGGGTTTCAGGTCTAGGATTGTCATAGAATCATGTTATCAGTCAATCTTGTCCCAGTGCTAAAAGTCAACAAAAAATAAATGCTTTGAAATGGAAAGATGAATTTTGCAGAGAGCCAAAGCTGTAACAATTGTGACCAAAAAAAAAAATTGCTTTTTTATTCATTAAAATTCAAATGCAGATAAATAACCAACGGCTCCAGTGAGGATTATGGAACTTCTGTATTTATGAGGAAGGAAAAATTTTATAAATATTGAGATTGGCTATTTTCTACCTACCTACCTACCTTTTTTTTTTTTTTTTAAGAAGAGTAATAACATTTGCTAGTCCAGCAATAATGCTATGCATTTATGCAGCAGCTTTCATCCAGAGATCTCCAAGCACTTTACTAACATTGGCTGGATGAAGCTTCACAGGGCTTTTACAGAGGAAAATAATGAGTTATTATTCCCAGTTTACAAACTGAGAAATGTTTGCACAAAAAGATCAAGGGATTTTGTCCACAGGCAAAGTCTGGGAACATGGCAAAGCTGTGGCAGAAGTCTGAGAGCTGTGATTACAGGAATTATCCTCCATTTGAGGGACCTGACCAGTTTAAAGATGCAGTTAGATGAACAAAAGTTACTGCAGTCACTGATGATCTGAACTTAAAGCACGTCAGTCACTTCATACTAGCTGCCTATGTGCATATGGTAGGTCAGAGTAAATGAGAGTAACTTGTTCTTACAGATCAACATCAATATTGTATGAATTAAATACAATCTCAGCAGGGTAGATCAGCTCGGTGTTGTGTACTAAATAGCTATGTTGCCTCATCTATTCCATTAGTTTTAGTATCTCTACATAGCACTGAATTATGCCATGTAAATGTCACTTTTATGGATAAGGTCAATTTAAAATATGTTCCAAAATGCGGCAGCAGCAGCAGCCACAACAACAACAACCACCCCAAAGATGTTTTAAAGGTTGTCAAAACTTCAACTCTACAAGACTTTTTAATGAAATTTCCACCTGCTTTAAAAAGAAATTCAGTCATAAGGATTATGTAAAAGGAAAAATAAGTGTCAAAACTAAAGCCAAAATAAATACAGCCTGCATTGAACATGTATTTTCATCAACTTTTACCATTTAAAAAAGATAAGAAATAGAAAAATATAGGACTGTTTCCTGTTTCCAAAAGGAAAATTCTTCCAAAATATGCAACAGGACAAGTGGGTCTTCACCTGCCTCAATCAAGTCTTCAGAATGTGCCTCTACCAGAATGTACTTCCCCAAACCACCTCTGACAACTAGAAGGTTTTCTTTCTTAGATTCAGTCCTTTCATGTTTCTTTTTCTTTGCTTTATTTTTTCCACCCTTTTCCTTTTTGCTATCTTCATAACATGTCTTTAAGTGATTAACATTACATCTCCAAGCAATTAATTGCCTAAACTGTGGTTAAGGTGATTAAGAAATTTTAATGGCTGAAGGAATGTTGATGATGATGATGATAATGATTTGATTTGTGGATTTCTCAATTTATTTTACTTGTCACCGTCACTGGCTATTTTTTTTTTTTTTAGAGAGGGTTCTTGCTCCAATTTGCAACCTGAGTATGTGCAGCAGGTGGCATTGGACTGTCCTGGAAACATTCATGTGCCATAAGTAGATTTTACATCACCACTGATGTATGGTATTGCTGCCTGGGAACTTCTCATTTAATCTAATGTCTTGTCTTTCCACTAATTTATATCAATCCCTTTCCTTCTATTTACACTGTAACACCTCTTTAAATGAAGCACGGCTTGTCTTTTTAAGGGCTTTAAGTGGCAGGCAATCCACAGCATTTAGCAGTGATTAATTACCACTGCTATTTGGAGTCACACCTCCATCCACGTTTGAACATGGCTTTGAAGTTTGCATCCGTTGGGCTTTGTTAGAACATTTTCATTTCAATTTAAGAGCACGTTGCTTACAAATCTCTCCCCCATGTAAGTACTGAATGGCCATGATCAAGTCATCACTGTACTGCTCTTTACGGCGTGTAATACAACCAATGTTTTCTGTTGGAAGCTATTTCAACTCCCTCATCATGATGAAAATACAGCTGTCTATGAGGCATGGGCAGCCTGTCTCTTGCCAAGCACAAGAACATAGTTCTCATCTGAAATAATTAAAGAAAGTTACCCCAAAGGAGAGGTTTTAGAGAATGATCACTGAGATTCGTGCATTTCTTTAGGACTTGCATGTCTGATCATTAACTGTTTCTCTCCAATTTTAAGTAAAGCAGAGTGTTTGGGCTGTTTTGTTTTGTTGTTGTTTCAAGTTTTTTTTTCCCCCAGGGATCACATTCCTAACCACAGAATACTGGGATGGAAAAGGCAGGTGAGGGAAGGGGTGTGCTGCAGGCTCTTTGACCAACACAGCGTCTGTTTATGGCTTGATTCCCCCAGTGGCAAAGCCATCACTCCTTAAAAATCCCCTTTAAGCAATTCCCTTTGGTGGCCTGAATCTACTGAACTCCCTTTCCAGATTCCCAGGCAGAGCAGAAAGCTTAAAGGGTTAGTTGTTTTGTTGTCCCTGGTGACCAGTACATGTTATGCTGCTTCTCTACTGCTGGTCCTCAGCTGATGGATCTGGCAGCACCCGAGGGGAAGGTTCATAGTCCAATGGATTAATGATGCTTTGATTGACTTGGTGGTGTTTGATGTCTTGTAGATATGCTCAGTCAGTGTCTCCTTGTCTCTTTATCTTCCCTGTGCAGTTATGTTGACAGCTTCACCACCTCCTCCTGAGCCAGCTTTGCAGCACAAGGAGTTTCTCTGTAGGAATCTTTGCCTTTTTTTCCTGGATTCTCTCTGCCACCCATCCAGGAATCCATTCTCTTTGTGTGGGGAAGGGGCTCATGAACGCAATAACCCACTTACAAAGGGAAGTGGTTAGCTTGCTCTTTAAGAAGAGAGAGATTCGAATCAAAAACCCTGGTCCCAAAGCTTTAGGAGTGTAGAAAACGAAGCTGCTGCTCTGAAAAAATCTAAATTCATCCTGACTGCTGATGCCAAAGACATCTCTCCCATGCATATTGCTTGCTGTGCCTAAACACTGGCATGTGCCAGAAAAGTGGAAATGGCTTCCTACCACCCGAGAGGCACACGGTGGAGAAATTCTCACTCCCAGCTGCCAGCCAGAAACTCTACTTTCCACCTCTTCCTATCATTTGTGGCCCTATTAAAATGCAGAGTCCAAGCTACAGAACAGTTCTGGGCTCTTTTCCCAAGCTTGTGAATTTGAGACATGCTGGAGCTGTGAAGGGGGAAGTAGGAGCTTGGAGTGCACGAGTTCTAGCACATCTGAGGAGAACAAGAGATGACCTCTACAAATGACATAAACACAGAGAAAAAGATTAATCTGATTGTAGCAACACTTGGAATCTAAACATCTGATAGCTTCAGAGATAAATAATCTGCACTGCGCCGGGGTCTTAATCCCCAGGACTTGATAGACTGTAAGAGATCCCCTTTATTCCTGTTGGAGTCTGTTCTTTCACATTAAGTGCAGATCTTCCAGAAAAATAGCAGGATTTCTTACAAGAAAAAGCTTGAAGAAGCTCTAGTCTTGTGTATCTAGGTAAAGTCATAATAAGGAAAAATATTATTGGATGGAGAGAGAAACTCTAGACTTCAAAATTACCCCACTGAAAAATTAAAATGTCTTTTAAAACTTTTCCTTCCTGGTTGGAATCGTGACTCTTTGTGTGTGTGTATGACTAACTCAGATTTCATCCTACATGGAGTTCTTGACTCACGAGAGATCATTTTTGGTACTCTGGAGTTAAGATTCACTACCAAGAAAGTGAAACTATGCAGAATCACAGAAAATAAATTTGGAAATAAGCAAGCTCGGGAGGTCACATTGTCCACCCCTTCCCCAAGGCTTGATCAGCTACATCCAAATCTTTCTTGACAGATGTTTGTTTCAACTGCTCTTAAAAAACTTAGGTGGGTTTAAACACACAACAATCTATTCCAGTCCTTAACTGTCCTTACAGTTGGATGTTTTTCCTTCATGTCTAATTGCAATTAAACAATTACCTCTGATGTCTCACCTGTTAGGAAAAACAAAATATATGCTTTCATATGACGAGATGGCACCTTTCAACTGGAGAAAGTATCATTTTCCTATCAGGCCGTATGGGCAGCAGATCTGTCCTTTGAGTTCAGACATTCCTGTGTTTGTCATTGTATGCTAACACATTCTTATTTACCATACACAAACCCCCTTTTATTTTTTTACCTCTTTCTTCATATTTGCTCATCATGTCATATTATTCCTTTCCTCTATGTCCGTTCCTCTCCACCTCTCTTGGTTTTTCTTATGGTTGCGATCCTTCCTCCTCTCTCAGCTCCCTGTTTGAGCAGCTGCAGTTCCATGGGTTGACGTTGGTGGTTGAACTGGCACATCTGGTATCAAGGATAGCTCTCTCCATTTTGTCCTGCTGGCCCTACAACTATTGATGTAAATATGTGGCTAAGCCGTCCCTCATGCAGGCTGTTACTCTCAAATGAAAACATGACACGTCCATAAAATGTGATCTATGTGTAATCATCATACACATGCCTTCAGACAGGGGAGAGAAGTGACTTGCTAATTAAGTTTTACAATCCAGCGGTTGTGAGAAAGATAAAAACATGTCCCCGGTCAATCCATTACAAAGAGAACAGAACATCTGACCTTTTCATCCTGCCTTCCGTTTGCACTTGCTAGATCCATAACCTTTTCCAGCTGGAACGGAAAGTTCAATTAAGTTTTGTTGGCTCAGAAAACTGCCCATGTCCTGGAGAGTAGATTAGGCACTCAGGGGCTGCAATTATCCATCTGGTGCCACTTCAGCTATAATATCTATATATTTATATACATACTGCCATCCTTTGCAAGGATAAACATTGTGCTGAGTTGCTTAGAGGAGGGTCACAAGCCTTGCCACCGGGGACTCTTCCAATCCCCAGGATCCAAATCATCAGGGTAAACCCAATGTCAATGAGCTTCTGCCACTCATGGCCTCAGAGGGACTGTCGAAGTGGAAAGGATTCATCACATACCCCGCAACCTTTCAGGTTTCTATCTTTGTCAGTGCACTGATTTATGGCTCTGCATCTTCCCCACAATCTGGGGGAGGCATACAGAACCTTTGGAAATAATTTAATCTCTGTTGAGAAAGAGATTTTATAAATCTAGACGCATGTATATATTAGATAGTTAACACTTTTGAGGACAAAGTGCTTGGCCTTGGCAAATAATTCATGCAATTACATCAAAGATGAGGCACTGACAACAACCAGCACATCAATCATCTGGCTGATCGATAATGCCTGCAGTATATGCAATCAAACCTAATCAGACTCACATAGCCTGGGGCTGAGAGAACATCTGAGATCCTCACCACACACAGAGAGGCTGTAGCTTCAAGGGCTCATCTGAAAGTCTGCAGAGCAGAATTTTCCCTTTGGGGCTGTTTTTACCCTGTTTGCAGATCTCCAACTCTCTCTAAAAGAGGAGCAAACACATCTTAGATCATCATACCTAAGTTATAACAGAGTCCTTAAGAAAGGGGATGCAACATTCACATTTGTTCCTAGTAAATCACAAGGCCAAGAGATTTTGCAGCTCACGAGGCTCTCCCTTTACCAGAGTGTTATAAAAAGATGAGCATAAATTTTTCCTTATCCACTGGAGGCTACGAAAGCTAATGAACAAGTGTGCTTCTGTATTACAACAGGCAGTCTTCTGTGGTGCAAGCTGCTGGTAGTTTAAGTCAGTACCATGAAAAGACAGATTGTCCAGCTCAAAATGACAGGAGAACACTGCCTCACCTTATCCTCAACAAGGAAGGAGTGCCAGGCTTCCTGCTTCAAAAGTTTGAAGGTTTGGGAGATGTTATTTCTGACCTCCACGGAGTCTTTCTCCAGGGGTTGGTGTGCACAGCTTGTTCTCAGATGGTCACCACAGTTACCAAGCCCTGCAGTTGCAGAAGATGGACACACCTGCCTCCATTCACACTAGTCTTAGGACACAGGAACACACACCACCTATACTGGACTGGCATGTTATTGACCCCTTTTGGCTTCCAGAGCAACCATTTTGCCTAAGCAGTTTGGCTGCTCTGATGACCAAGTCTCCACTTCTAGAGCAAGACCTGCTTCTCTCAGCAGAAAAAAAAAAAAAATAAATCTGAGACATATACAGGAAATCTGTCACTGATTTCAATCCCTCCCCTTACTTGCTGACTTGCATTTTTTCTGGGGAAAATCATAGAATCATAGAATGTCTGGGCTGGAAGGGACGTCCAAAGGTCATCTAGTCCACCCCCCCAGCCATAAGCAGGGACATGTGCAACTAGATCAAGGTACTTAAAGCTTCATCTAGCCTGATCTTGAATGTATCCAGGGATAGGGCCTCCGCCACCTGTGGATAAAAATAAGGACTGTGAGAGAGTCCTAGGTCAGAGATTTACAGTGTCTAATCTGAGAACTGAGGGAACCTTTTTTAATCTACTCTAACAGTCCCTTCTTCCATCCCACAGCACTCTGATGACCACCTCCACCTTGATTCCAGCATCTCTCAGTTTCTTCTTGTTTTTTTCCTCTTTACTCTTTCTACAACATGTGAAAAAACTCATAAACTCTGTCCTGAAATAATAACATCTAGTAGCAAGAAACTGCACCATGGGCCAGGAAGGGTATGGTGGGCATGGCTGTTCACATTTCAGTCTCCTGGAGCAGGAGTCTGGGCTTCTCTGCCCATTGCCCACACCCTACTTGGTGGCATGGCTTCCACCCAGAAGTTCTCCTCTTCTTCCAAGGATCCCATCCTGGCACAGCCCAATCTCCCTCTGCTTTGCCACCAGTGGGGGCTGAGTCTGCATCCCTGGGAGACCTTCATCCTTCCCCAGCCGGTTTCTGTGCTGTGCCTCATTAGCTGCTCAGCTCTCCTCGGCTGGGAGACAGGAATCTGGCAGGAAGGTGTAAACAGCCAGTTTAATTGGGTGTTTAGAACAAAAGAAGCAGTGGCAGGGCTGTCATTTTCAAGCTAGCTTACAAACAGGCAGTTTGAAAATCATTTCCTCCCATCTGCACAGAGTTAAATGTCCCAGCGCTTGCGAGCGACTGTCTCTCTGAACATGGGAGAAGCAATCAAACAAAAGGTGCCTTTTCAGAACGTGAGACACTGTTTTTGTCCTGGCTTATATCTTCTGTCCTGTGCAGTTATCTATCTACCTTGAGTCTCTGTAAGGTTGAGGTTACCCTTCTTTTTCTCCCTCTCTGTCTTGTGCTTGTGCATGATCATGATGTGCACCTCTGTGCCTTCCATCACTTTTTGCACGGTGACTTTAGTGGCTTGGGAAGTCAATGGCAGGTGCCAAAACGTCCAGATGTGATGACAACAGACAGATCTGCAGCCATGTCACATCATGCCTAGGAACGGGGACACCTTTTCTGCTGCCTCTTGTCATACAATCCTTTACAAGTCTCCATCCCCAGGATGTTTGGTTGGACTTGATGATCTTAAAGGTCTTTTCCAACCAAAGTGATTGTATGGAATAAGGCTATTTGCTTCTTATTTTAATTTCTGGTTGTCTGCACAGAAACTTTGTGTCTCTGAAAGGAAGAAGAAGAAGAAGAAAAAGAACTTACTAAAAACTGTCCAGAGATGTCCTGCCTGCACCTATAAACACAGACATGGATTTATCTGTGTTGCTTAGAAACCTGTATCTGTGGCCTGTCTGGTCCCTTCATATTTATTTAAAATCACATCTAATAGAAAACGACACAGCCATAAGGCTCAAGAGTGAAAGTTTACCAGGGTCACTGGTTCTGCCACCTGAACTATTTCTCTGATCTGTCCTCCCAAACCATACAAACCATTTCCATACAAACTGGATCCTGGTTACATAAACACAGGAATTCAGCTCAGATATCTCCCACCCAAGGTTTGTCCCCTGCCCCAGGAAAGCAATCCTTGGCCATGACAAGGACAGCAGTATTTCAGGCTGACAGGCATCTTTGTCTCCCTAGAAGTGTCTCTTTTTTGTCCTCCTTACTTGGAAGGAATAAGCAGAAATGGACAGATTAAATGGGGATTCCAAATATCCAGAAGTCTTGGGCAAAAAGCTGCTGTGCATGTGTGGATAAACCAGATGTGCCCTGGAGCACATCTGGCTTACTGTGTGAATTGCTTGGGTGAATCTGTGCAAGTCTAGACACTGACTGCCCCACCAGGAACCTTCAGGGCCCTCAAGTGCACGTGTGGTCATTCCTGGCATGTCTGAGATGTCCATGTGACTGCATGTGTCCCTTTGTTGCTGCTGGAAATTTTTCCATTGGATGCACAGACCTTGAAATCAATCTGTGGGGCTTGATATGATCAGTGATACATTTATTTATTTTTTTTTTTTGTAGAATAAACTCACACACTTGATTTTTGCTTGTTCCTGTGTCTCTTGTTGTGTCTTCTTTTCTTACAAAGAAACTGGGGAGAAGATGTTACTCACAGTGCCAGCTCCCTATCTTAGTCTAGAGCCTTAACTTTTGATTTGGGGATTTGGTCAATTCTTGGAATAAAGCTGTAAGAAACTAATTCTTACACAAATACCTCCTAGAAATGGATCCAGGCTTCCAGTCCCATGCTGATAACAAGACCAAACAACATCAAAGTCAAGATCCAGTCAGGATTTCCACCCCAGTTTGTAAGTGCCTTAATTTACATTTAAGCCAAACACCAAAATCCTCACTGTTCTCTTTTCTTTTGTTGAAATAAAAATGATCTAGAACCAAAACTTGAAATCTAACAAATTCTGAATATAATGACTTTGTAAATTTGAAACATGAGAAAACTAGGATTTACTGCTCTGCTTTTTTCTATAACCAAGGCCATAGATCTTCTCCATTTACTGGTTTCTGCATGAACCTCAACTGAGTTATGGTTGAAGCAGGGACATGCAGTCTTTAAACACCAGTCTCAGGGTGAGCAATCTAACCACATTCCCTGAAAAGGATTTTCCAGTGATTCATCACTTTCACTGGAAACCAGGTGACGCTTTAATTCAGGCTTGAACTTCTCTAGCTCCACTTCTGATTGAAGTTACGATTTCTATAGAGAGGCAGACAGAAAGCAAAGCCAAGGAAATAGCGTGTTGTCTCTCTGTCTTTTTGCATATCTCATTTCCTATCACAGGATGAGGATGCAACAGCTGAAACTCTGGAATGAAAAGCTGGTTTGAGGATCTATTTAGCACAGCCATAAGCAGAACACACAAGAAATTCCACGAGTCTGACTCTGCTGACGCTGCCTGCCTGAGTCGGGGATTCACAGCATCCCGTCTGAGAGGAAACAAACTTGCAGTGTGTCAGAACTGCTGGTATTTTTGAAGTTCACTGCCTATAAATAAGGCTTCTTTAACTGAAAGTCTCGGCACAACGCACAGCCACGAGGGCTTAGAACGCTGTCTAATTTTTCAGCTTCCTGTATCGGGACTTGATGGTTTTCCATGGCCTTTTGTGCTCTTAGTTTATGAAAAATCAATACTTTAATATAGAAAACAAATCCCCCAGCTATCTATTTAGGGCAGTATCACCTCCAGCTCTGTCTCTCCTGCTATTCTGTCTGCTACACTCTGAGAAACTGTCACTTGTGTTAACCCAGCAGGATGGGATCCCCCTGGCTCAGGCAGCGTGGGGTACAGGATGGGTGTGGAAAGGCATCCCATCACCTTCAGCAAGGAGTTTCGTCCTTCCTCTGAGCTCCAGCAGCATGGATTTTGAATAATCCAAAGAGCAGAACTTGGACAGCAACCACTATTAAGTGCAATATGGCTCTCCAGAAAGTTTCAGATTTAATAACCTTTTCCTTCCCTTATCTGATTGTCAGGCAAAGAGCTACTAAAATAAAGGGGAGAAGCACTTTAGTGTATTTTTTTCCAGTTCAAAAATAAATAACAAACCAACCCAAACCCACAAAAAAAAGAGATGGTTGGCAGAAAATAAGGCTGTCAGTATTTATTTTGATGTTCAGGGGAAAAAAAAAACCAGGTTGAAGATGTCATTCATTTTCACTAAAAGAAAAGTGAAGATTCAAAAGAAAAGAGCTTGAAAATAACATATTCCAACTGATGTATTTCAGCAGTGTTTTTGGGTTTGTTATCCTGGGCAGCCAGGTTTGGAGGGAAAATTGTAATATCTAACATTTAGGATAAAGTTGTATGACACAGGTGGGTTTTGGGAGGGCTCTGAAGGAACAACCAGCGCTTCAGCAGTGGTTTTGGGTTTGTTATCCTGGGCAGTCAGGTTTGGGAAAATTGTAATATCTGACATTTAGGATAAAGTTGTATGACACAGGTGGGTTTTGGGAGGGCTCTGAAGGAACAACCAGCGCTCCTCAGGCAGGTGGTTCTGGATCAGCAGAGGGTTAGCAGACATGATGGAGCAATTTTTTTTTTCCCCCTTGAATTTTTGTTGAAGGGCTGATCCCTGCTCTGAGCCCCCGTGTCCCTGTGCAGAGGCTGGGGACAGCCACTGCCACCAGAACTGCACCTTCCCTGGAGAAGGAGAGGAGGCGAGTGGGGAATGGCTGTGACAGGTCTGCAGCTGGGCCCTCCCTGAGCATCAGTCCCACGGCAGCAGTGACACAGGCTCCAGAGACACATTACAGCTCTACAAGTTCTGCTCTCTTGCTGTTTCTGAAAGGAAGAGCTGTTGTGACACAGCCCATGGCTGGGAGCCATCGGGTCCCTGTTCCTCCTGCTGATGTCCTAAGGATCTCACGCTGGGCTCAGTGGAGGCCTTCCCTTGGCAGTGTGTTGGAGAAAATCTATTTCATTTTCCCTAGGGTACCCCTCATGCCCTCCAATGATTGCTCATCACTAAAACAAATCTTTTCTTTCCTCCAACACTTCCCATGCTTTTTCGTTTCAAACACAAGGGCTGGCTTGGTGCTGAGAGGTGTTGCCTTTTCCTTGCTTCTCTCTCATGGCAAAGGAAGAGGGAGGAAAACATGAGGACTATCTATCTGAAAAAGCAGAAACACATCATGTTGCCTTTCCCCATCCCTCAGCCTTTAAACCCAGTGGCCCTTCACCTTCTCCCCACACCCCACCATTCCCAGCCATCCTCCTAAAACAAAACCCAAAGAGCTGGGAATAAGTGGTCTCTGCAGGTAGGTAAGCAGCTCCTGTGTGCAGGGAGTTATTTTTGGCTGGGTATGAAGTACCACGTGACACAATCTTCACAAAATGCCAAGCAGTCAAAGCCAGAGCCGCGTGCTCCTAACCTCTTGCACTGAGGTAAAAATAAACCTTAATAAAAGGGCTGAGGAGGTTTAATGGGAAGTGGAAATGCAAAAAGTTAAAAAAAATAAAAAAGAAAACTCTGTTAGGACGAGTCTCGGCAGATCCAAGGGGACACAGTGGGATGTCTCTGCATCTGACTGTTTCTCTTTTCATTGCAGGTCTTCAGCCCTCTAGGCTAAGGCCATGGCAAGCTGCTTGTGCACACTGGAAGGGTTTGCCAGGGGTCCCTAAAAAAAAAGGCAGGAGGAGATTGCCCACAAAAGGCAGCTGTGAAGACAAGTCACTGTATGTGGCTTGTTACTGGTTACTGACATCGGCAGTGGCTTTGTCAGGGACCACCAGCAATTTGCTTTCCCAGTAACTTTCTCAGTCTGCAAGTAAGAAGCCTCTAGTGCTTGATACACGGATACTTACAAGTGAAATCAGGCTCAGAAATTATTCTGCAAAACCTGTCTGGAACCCTCTGCAGACCTTAGTAGGGGTTTCAGACACTGCAGAGTTAGCCCACCGAGCTGACTTCACTTCACTGGGAGCTTCTCCAGGGCAAATCTATCTCAAAGGGCTGGAGCAGTTTATGAGATACCCTGGCTGCTCTTCATGCTCTCACTTCCATCTCACTGTCTATTTTATTATATTTTCCCAGATATTTTCCATTTTTTTGTCAAAGCTTTTCCCAAAATGGCTGGCTCTGAAAGGAGAAAAAAAAATCTCCACCAAACAACCCCAGCTCCAATATTGCAGGAGGTCTCTGTGTGAGTATTATCTTTAAAACAATGTTTAGCTTTAAAAGCAATGCTAAACCAGTGTGTCTTCCCAGCCACGATACACTTCCCTTTCTCTTTATGTAAATATCTGTCCCAAAGAGTGCTGAGCCAAGCTAATCAGCTGGAGGGTGGAAGTCCTCCTGGTGGGGCTGTGGTTGTCTGATAGGAACAGCAGCGCGGTTCTTTGGAGCAGGCTGTTCTCCTGTGGTGCCCTATCAAAGGAAGATTAAGTCCACCTGCCAGTCTGGGACTGGGGCTGTTGTCAGGGGTCCCAGGAAGGTCAGGTTGTTTGCATTTTTCATTTGCCTAACAAATTAGGGCTCCTGGAGGCAAGAGCTACTGCCAAGATGGAGCAGACCTTGTCTGGCCTGTGGCTCAGCTCTCTGCTGCTGTCTCTGCTGTCCTCAGCAGTGAGCAGCCCTAGGCTCTGAGGAGCAGCACCATGACCTCAGTGTTGTTGCAGAAGGGGTTTTAGAGGAGCCTCAGTAGGTGGCTGGATATGCTGGTGTTCTGAATCCCAGCCCAGCCCAGCCCACCTGTGGCTCTTGCTCATGCAGGACTGATGCTTTAAGCATCAGGACCAAACAACAAGAGAGAAAGATTGCTGGCACCAAAACGGGGAGGAAGAGATGGGAAGGCTCGGTGGTTGAAGGCTAGAAAAAGCTCAAAGAAGAAGATGCAAGTGCTCTGGCTGCTGTATGGATCTGCAGATTCTCCCTTGCATGGGAATTGCCTCCCAGGTCTCATCAGCTGCCACGCTGATTGGGCTGGAGGGGAGAGAAAGAGGCTGTGCCATGGCCCCGGGGCATCCTGAGCTCCCTCTGCCTCATGGGGGAAGCAGAGGAGAGAGGTAAGGGGCAAAGGTGGGATGAAAATATTTTTACCTGATGTTAAGTCTTGTCCTGGCTGTGCAAACATTACTGGTGCTAGTAAAAGGGTATGCAAACCCTTCACCAAAGGACAAGGAGGCCCAAAAGTCAGTGAGTGTGGGGTCTCAAGGGGAAATGAGTGCCTGGCTTTGCTCAGGGCTGGCCCAAGAGCAGTAGAAGGAGAAAAACATAAGGTGGCAAGTTTGAAGGTCACAAGTGATTTATCCTGCTCCTATATCTGCAGACAACATTTTTCAAATGAAACTAAGAGAGGAGGGTTAAAAAAAAAATCCAAAGAGAAATAATAATTAAAAATCTCAGAGCAGAAACAGAGCAGGGAGCACGGGCAGTCTGACAGGTTCAATTTTCACTTCGACAGTGCTTCTCAGGACTGATAACCTTCACCTTCTGCTGATGAGCATCCTTTCCCTGACAGAAATCCCAACCCCAGCAGCTGCTGCTCACCTTTCTACCCTCACAGCAGACCCAGCAAACCTCTGTGAGGCTTCCTAGGGCTGTGGGAGGGATGAATTTCAGACAAGGAGGGGATGAGGACGATGGTGTGGCTCCATGCTGGAGGAGACAGTGGTGTGAGATGGGTAGGAGCAAAAAACCCAACAACATCAGAGGAAGAATAGAAGTTTTTTCTGTTGGGTTAGAAGGTCTGTTTGAACAGGGGGTTGGACTAGGGGATCTCTAGAGTTCCCTCCCCACCTTAGTGATTCTGTCCTGTGACTACTGGGATATTTCTGAGCGAAGAAAATGTGGGCAAGATACTGAGGTGCAGGAGATATCACGAGGTCATTGTGTTTCTGCAAAATAAATAAGCAAATAAAATAAGTGGGCCATGGTGACGGAGTAGAAATGGGAGTTTGGTATTGAGACTGCTGGACATGGGCATCTTCTCTGTTGCCCTCTGCATCTTTAGCCTCAGGACTGAGGAATGCTGACCAGCATCACTGCACAGGGACACCTTAAAATTTTATCTGCTTATGTTTAGGAGTGTTGACAAAGCTACCTGCTGCAGCAAGAGACACCAAAATAACAACCACCACCAAAGAAACTCCAAACCCCCCAAAAGAAGGGAAAAAGCCCATGCCAAGCCTCAGGAACTCTAACCCCACCCTGAGCTCAGGTGTCAAACACTCAGACCCTGGCACTGCTTCCCTTTGCCTGAGGATGCCTCCCAGTTCATTAACATTCAGAGTTAAACCTGGGTGAGTAGAGGGTACAGGAAAAGTCAAGGATCACAGAGGGATTGAACTCGGAATTAGAGATGGACCTGAACCAAAGCCCTGGGTCAGACCAGAACTTCACCAAAGGACAGGCAGGGGGGTTGAATTCTGCAGCTCTGCCTGATCTATAATTCATTATGTATCTCTGGTATTTCTAAGAAGGCTACAGCTGTGATATTTAAATGCCAAACCTTTGTGCATTTTTAGACTCATACTTTTATTATTGTTGTTGAAGATCTGAAATAGTTTTTGCTCCTCCCTGCTTCCTAATGAAATGGGAAAGGGAGAAAGTGCTGGCAGCATCCTAGACAGGCTTGTTTCTTGCTATTGTAATACCAAGGACATTTTGAATTAGTGTATCTGGAGCTGAGACCAATCTGATGGTTGGTTCACCCTTAATTTCTGGGTGGCTCTTTGCTGGGCAGAAGAAAATTGCAATATCCCCCGTGCTCCAACACACACACACCCACCCCTTAACAGGCCAAACTTTGTGACTTCCATGGCTTTTGATTTTTGCCACATTCTTTCCCTATGGATGAAAAAAAACTGATATGAACTGGTATGACCAACTAAGCAGATGAGGAGACTTCTGCAATAAACAACATGGAACAGCATAAAGGGGAAAAGCAAGAGCAGAGCAGGAAATGGTGATGGGAAACCTAAATGGCAAATGGGGAACAAGAGGCTAGCAAAGATCTTAGTCAGGTCCCCAGGAAACAGCAGAGACAAGGTGGTTGTGAGAGTGATGCTGCAAACACAGCTACCAAATAATATGTATTACCAAATAACTCTGCCCAGGGAGGATTTTGTTGTTGCCCTCATCACGTACCACCTCACAAAGAAGGAGCAACCATGGGACCACACATGGAGTCCTCAGATCCCATTTCCAAACAACAAGTTTTTGTTGTTGTTTCTCATCTGTTGTTAGGTTTGTCAAAGAAATTTGGGAGCATTTTGGGGGCTTTTTCATTTTCATTTTATATATGAAAATAAGCAATATGCAACAATTAGTTGAAATTCTTCTCATAAAAGACAGAGCAGTGTATTAATTGACATTTAACCTCCTCCTTCCCCTGCAATCAAAGTCTTTTAAATAGAAATTGCATTGAATTTGATTCCATTTTGTCAGTTATGTGTTTTGAAAGAAAAAAAAATAATATAATGGAAGGCAGAGAAAAATTTCTGAGAGTAAACCAGGCTGTGACAAAGCAATATGTATCTGCAGAGGAGAAGAAAAACCTTCTAAAAACCTATCATGTGGAGCCCTAGAATTAAGATGTCAAAGGAAGGAACACAAGGAAAGGAATGGAAGGAGGAAAGACATATATCAAGAGAAATAGTAATGGGGTTAAAATACAGTGATAATGTCCTTCATAATGGCCTGAGCCACGGTTGTGCTATAACCTAATTAGCATCAGCCATAGCTGATGAGGGCTGAGGACAGGCTACAAAGCCTGTGGTGCTGCAGGAGGTGAGGGAAGTGATTCAGTAATTGATGCTTTTCCTTCAGACACAGCATTAAGCAAACATTTGCAGCAGGGTATGAGGTGGAGATTGGTTGAGTCAGAAAAGAATTGGCCTTTCAGAGGAAGATGTGTGGTAAAAGGCTGAGTTCAGTCCAGACTGGGGCTATCTAGCTCACCTGGAGAAGGATGGCAGTTGTATTAGCCAGGGCTGCTCTGCTAAACCTTTATGGTAATCCCCTCTTCACTGGTACAAAGGCAGCTTGTGTGAACAAGTGCAGGATCCATGGCTCCTCATAGTTTGGTTCATACACCTGACACAAGCTTCACCCAGTGGCACAAGCTGACTAGAAGTGCTTGTGATGGGATCACAGCATGAGGATCCTTTAGCTTTTGAGCAAGAAGCCATTTCTGTTGTGCAGTGCTCCCACCACAGGACACAGGCTGCACTTCTCCATGCAGAGAGCAGCTTTTTGCAGGGCGACAAGTGCAGAGCCTGGTTCTCTTCATAGTCTGAAAGCCATTTGGGCCCCAAGGGAATGAGAAGCTCCATACCATGCTTTTATCATTATTAATGGTAACACTTGTATTTAGAGAGAGATGGAGAAGAGTTTTGGGAAATGTAAGACCTGTACGTCTTGATTCCAGCAGTAGGGGTGGTTATAGATACTGGCTGCACTAATCAGAAACAGAAGAGGGAAACCACCCAGGGAACTGTGATTTAATTAAAGATAGCTGCCATGGATTCAGGAAAAAAAAATTAAAAGCCCAAGAAATTGTTTGAAGAAGTATCCAAACCCAAAAAAATGTCAAGGCTGAGAAGGGGGGTGCTGTTAACTTTGGCAGGAGGAAAGCTGTGAATAGGCATCATGACACCTCTGCTGAGCTTATTCTCCCCACCATCAGGGTGGCAAATGGTGGCTTATCTGAGCAGAAAGAACAACTGGAATGGGACACCAGGCTACAGAATGTGTGGAAAGTCTCAGGCAAGCACTGTCAGATACCTGGTGGGGAAGGAATCTGTGCCAGCTCCCTCAGCTGAAGGAGAGCAAAACTTCATCAGAGTCCAGCCCTGATTTCCTCCTGGTAGTACCTCTGAGACTAGTGCTTTTGGCACTGGGTCAATCCTCCTGCCATCGAGCTCAATGGTATAGAGAGCACAGGCTCTCTGTGGGCTGGGGAAGAAGATAAAACTGACCACAATTCCTGAAGAGTTTCTTCATCTTTCCTCCTTAATGATTTCCTGTGCCACCTTAGGCATGTGTTACGTGAGGAAGGGTAGAGAATGAGCTGTGGCTCCTCCAAAGCAAGGACTGTGGACAGAGAGGTGACATCTGGTTGGTTTTTCTCTTGGCTATCCAGAGAGAGCATGTCTGAGGGCAAGATTTCTTTAAGTGCAGAGGGTAAGATCCATCACTGTCAGAAACAAAAGGGAGGTTAGAGCAATGCTGCATCGAGTAGGGCTTCCAGCTGTTTTTTCCAATGTTAGGAAATAAATCTAAAAGCTGGAGAAGGTCTGTACTGTATGCCTACGTTATCAAGGAAAATATCAGAAACTGATGAGCTCTTTCTCTTTCTGCTGTATTGTTTCCTTTCTTTTTTTTAACCCCTAGATAAATGCATGTGTAGGGACTATCTAGAGAACATTGCTTGTATGTATTTACCACACTAACAGAATTACAATTCCTGGAAGATAGGATGTTGGGGCATTTAAATTTTGAAAGATTCAGTCCTCTTACTAGCTGGAATCCCCAGGCCCCAGCTGACTGGCCAGGAGGGCAGATCTGTGTTTTCAGGCCAGATGCACAGGCACAGAAACTTCTGCTCCGTGGTCAGAAGAAGGGACAATGTACATATTTTGGCCACCCTATTGTGTAAAGAATGTTGTAGAAATCAAGAAAACACAGCAAATTGCAAAGAGCATGACAGCAGCAATTGAAGAGCTCAGCTGTTCTCAAAATTGAAAAGATTCAAAGTGTGTTTGGAAAAAGAAGGGACCTGGCCAGATCAGATATCAAAAGGGAGAGGCAGAGTAGATACACAGTTAAGTGTCGTGTGAGAGGTGACTGTACCTTGAACTTGCTTGCTAATCCCTAAGAACCCTTCATTTCAAGTGTAGGGTTCCTTTCATGATGCTGGAAGTCCCAAATACAGCACATGGCACCTGGATTATTGTTCCACTGTATGTGTTTGAACATCTCTTCCCACCCAGCATGGCATCCTTCATGCTCTAAACCCTGCACTGGTTAACAAGCTTCGGTGCTTCCAGAAGCTCCAAGGGAAGCCAGGGACCTCCTTCCCCCAGCGAGCATTTTTGGGTCAGTCAGCCCCAGATCCCAGCACAAACAAGCAGCTCAGAGGAGAGCAGCGTGCCCGGTGCCAGCACTGCACTCCTGGCAGGTTAGATGGACTGCTTCATTTTACTGCTGGGCTCTGGGCAATATTAATTTTTTAAGGCGAGGCTAGATCTCAAACATTAGTCAAAGGCATCACCTGTGAAGCTCAGATCTATCTCCTGCTTGCCACTCCCTTGCCTTTTTTTTTTTTCCCTGCCTCCCTCATCTTAAACTACTCTATCCTGTCCCAGAAACCACAGCGTTCCTCTTTGCCTCCCTCCTTGGCTAAAGCATCTGTCACTATTGATTATTCTCTGCTGTAGAAAAGGTGATGACTTTTCCAGAGTCCTGGAAATGCCTGAGTGTGATCTCAGGCAGAGACAGCCATCCCCTTGCCACCAGAAGCACAGGTGATGGTGCCCCACCCACCTGAGCGAGATGCCACCATGAGCCAACCTCTGGGGGACAGAGTTCTGC